>NC_046665.1:59862732-59871444 GCF_010883055.1 Belonocnema kinseyi
TGGTCGAGAAGTGTGAAGATCTTCTGCAGGATTTTGAAAAATGTTTCAAAGGCAAAATGCGAAAGCCAAAAAATTTCCAAATCAGCAAAGCGTTCGTTTTGCTCGTTTTTTCTGATGGAAAAGTGGATGTTTTTGACAACTATGAGTTGCAAAATCCAACCACTTTTTTCTTTAAATCTACGCTTAAACTAGAAAATGTTTCGAAAAGTCCTCCGCCCCGAATTGGATTAAAAGCTACCAAAATAAAGGATGTAAAAAATCTCTTCCAGTATTTAAGCGCTAAAGGAAAATAATTTTTCGAATCATATTTTTTAAAAGTACAAACTCAGAATCCAGATGCCGAAAAAATAAATTATTTTAATGATAATATCTGGAGTTACTGTTGTGCATTTGTTTTGGTAAGATTGACTTGACCTTCACGTCGTTCGCTGCAGCGCGCACGTAGCCGGCCAGACACGTCTTTGGGCAGCGTCAAGATTACCGCTTGGACATTAAAACATTCATAATTTGTGAAATATTAATCCAATTGATCTAAAACTTTCCAGAAAACTTCTTTGAACCTTAATGAACAACTTTCTCACTGAAAGCTTTCCGTAGCTTAAGATTCGTTCGCTAAACGAGGCGCTTGATGGTTAAAATTCATGATTTTTGCATTGTCTCAAAAAAAAACTTTTTTGTTTATTACAATATTCTCGTCTTTCTTTCTTAGATAGTTTCAGAAGACTTAAACACGTACTTTGTGTTGGGGAAATCGGAAAATGATGAAAATTGTGTAAATTAGCGCGAGTGGAAGGGAGAAAAGATTGGAATTTTTCGTTTTCAAAAAATCCACTTTTTACCAATTATCTCAAAAACTACAAAACCTATACATTTTTGCAAGGGGAAAGAAAGATGCGCCTTGAAATTCTCTACAAGCATCAGTCTTTAAAATTGAAATTAGAAAGATTTTTAATATTGACACACAGGACAATACTTCTCAGGCTGAATCCGGCCGTGTCCCCTTTTGGTCGCCAGCGGTCTGTCCGACCGGCCGTCCGTCCGTAAACACGATAACTCACGAAAAAATGAACGAATCAATTTCATCTTTGGTACACTTTTTTAAGGTCCTAAAAGAAAGGAAGAGTTCGTGAACCAGTCACTTTTGATAAAAATTCAAAAAGTGAGCGCACTTTGAAAATGTTTGAGACCACTTTTTTCTGAATTTGAAAATTCTATGTACGGATATTTATAGTGTTAAAATGAACAAACAATTTATTCTAATGACTTTTTTCGATAAAAAGAAAATTCTCAGAGTTATAGCGCTTTCAAAATTTTTTTAATCAACCAAAAATCAAAATTTGAAGCCGAAAAACGCACGATATGAAAAAAAGTTAAGAAAAGAAAAACATTTCTTTTTGAAAGCCCTACAAGATTATCATAACCAATTTTTGGATTATCTTCAAAAATCGAAAATTGAAATTTTGATTGCACAAAAAATAATGGAAAATAAAAAATTCAATTTTGTGGACAAACTATGTAGGATACGAACAAAGATGAATTAACAAAAATGGTTATCCCCAAAAAGATCTACAATTTCGTTAATAATCACTTCTTGATAGGACGCGTACTTTTTGTTTTATTCGTTAAAAATAATGTTGAAAAAAAAAATAAAATAGAAAAAATGCGTGGAAAAACGACGAAAGTTACGAGAAGAAAAATCTAACAAAACCTTTTTACAAATGTCTGTTGGGAATCGAGTGCGCAGCGCGAGTGTCACAATGAAAATGTGTACCTCAAAGCCTACAAAGCTTTGAGAAACTTAATCTTTGACTATACTGAATTAAGTAGACAATTCAGAATATGAAGACGCATATAAATACTGACATCTAAAAGAGATCTTTTCGAGAAAGTTTTTTTCAAGCATTCCAAATGCAAAGAATAAATATCCGAACCCGAAGCGCGAGGTGTAATTATGTTCGAGCGCGAAGCGCGAGATTCAACTGTCGCGCGCCCTAGGCGCGCTCAAACTTGCGAACGAAGCGAGCTGCGCACGTAGTGCGCGATGAAAATGTGCCTGCGAAGCGGTCAGATTTTTTAAGTTGGAAATGCACCTATTACATTTTTCGTCGAGAATTCATCTATTTTGTTGATAATTTGACTACTTGCTTTACACTTGAACTTAGTCGTTAAAAATACATTTTATTGGTTGAAGATTGAACTATTTTGTTTGAAATCTTTTTTATTATTAAAAATTTATTTAATTGCTTGAAGATTGAACTATTTTGTCAAAAATGTTTTTATGAATAAAAATTATTTTTCCTAACCACCATGTCACAGATTTTTGATTATACATTCATTCCAATTAAGTTCTGAGCATAAAATACTTTTTCAAAACCATTATTCTGCAAAAATTAATAAGTAGGACCAATATTATTCAAACTTGTTATTTTTTTTAAAACAAATACGATACAGGTTCAGGGAAATAAGGTATGTAGGGTATTATATACAAAATAATTATGGATAATAATGTTTTTTTAAATCAACTGACGAACGCCTATTTCGTTTTGTATGCGATACTCGTAAGTATGACAAGCGTGAGCAATTTGTTATCTTCATGCCCCCTAAATGCATTATCAAGTTAATACCTATTGAAAAATGTTTCAACACAAGTAATACATTTTTTTTGCATCGCTTATTTCATATGACGCAGTTTGCTAACGCAGAATGTCACAAGCTCATTAATACACTATTGGATTCTTTCAATGTGTATCACTTATGCTGCTTATGAGTTACAAATCTTTTATTAAAATTACAAAATTGAGTTTAATCAGTCACAGTTTAATTAAATTTTGTAAAATTTAAAATAAAAATTTAAAATTTTGTAAAACTGTGTAAAATTTAAAAGAATCATCCTCTCAGGTTCTAATTCTCAATACATTAGTCTGGATGTCATTTTTGACATTTGTTACAAAATTTTGTTGTAAATTTTTTGGTTAGGATTAATTTTTCATAAAAATTGTAAAGATTGATCAATTGTATAGCAGTAAATTCATTTAAAAATTAAGGAGCAGAACTTGCGTTCTGCTCCATTTTAATGTATGGTGACATAAAAAACATGGATTTACAATAAGTAATTAAATCATAAATTAAAATACATCGATATAAATCAGTTTAAAATAAAATCAGCACCTATTTATTATTTTCAATATGAAACAAAGAAAAATGATTACTGACGATGATTATCCATTTGAGGAATTTAACTTGAAAACGCGCAGGATGGTTACTTTCTTCAAACTCATCGTATACCGGGCGGAAATGGAGGAATAATTGATAAAATAGTACGAAATAAACATATTGCTTGCCTCTTCATTGGCCCTTATATATTCAATTTTTGAAATCGACTATAATGGTGTAGATTTGGTAAAAATAATTTGAATATGTTTAAGTTTTAATGTTGCGTAGAATTTCGATTAAGGTTATTTGAAAAATTGCAATTTTTAGAAAATTGTAAGAAAAAATATTATATATATTCCTGGAGAAACAATTAAAAATTTTAATGTTCTCGGAATTTTTAGTTGGATAAAATTTTAATATTCGTGTATAAATGTATTACATGCAAAACAGAAAGGCAGGAAACTTGAATCCAGAACTTAAACGTTCATTAGAGTTTGTTTACAATTGTATTAATTACACTTTTTACACAGACACTTTTCTTCAATCCGATTATAGAAGAAGTAAATATACGAAAATATATAACTTCACAATTCCTCCAGACTATCACCTGGGAAAAGTGACTGTACCTATAGCCATTTTTCAAGGGCTTCAAAATTTTTTAGTTTCTCCAGAAGTACGAAAAACTCACAAAATATACATATGTTACCTAGATTTCTAGTTGTTTATCTATATGTGCCACCTTGAAATTTTCTAGCTAATTTATCTAGATTACTTCTAGATAGAAAATTGAGCTAAAACAGCTAAAAATGTAGGTGACACAGCTACCTATATTTTCTGGTAGACGAAATTCAGCTAAACGGTTAGCTGGGACAGCTCAACCATTTTTTTCCAGTAAATTTGTATTTAATAGAATGATTACGAAAAAAATGACAACTTGAAGGACCAGATATTTTTCAATTTTCCTTTTGATAATAAATTGTTTTGAAAAATATTTGAATTAAGTGCTTATATCAAAGCACAATTTAGTAAAGTTTTAATATTTTAGACGACTTCGTTTAGAAATTATAAATAAAAAAGTATTGCAAACTGTCTTGCCACGTAGTTGGTCCAAGCTACATTTCTAAAATTTAAATTTGCTAAATAACATGGCCTGGCTAGCCCCAGGACAGCCCGTTTGGTTAGCCGATAGTTATTCATTGACTGCAAAATATACTCTGTTCGCCGAGAGAATAACCTACAGACGCGCATCTTTAAGTATTTGGGCGGAGATACTGTCAAAGAAGGAGTTATCTGGACGAAAGTGCCCAATATTGAAGCAGGCACTCAGTTTTTTATAACGTTCAGGGAGCGTGTTGGTTAAGTCTCTTTAAGAAAAGCTTCCATAGATGCGCAAAGTGGGCGTAATTTGGTCCGCCTGTAGGTTATTCTCTCGGTGAACAGGGTATATATGGAGCCTGGTAAGCCACTGGCTGGAATTCTTTTTTTATGTTAAGGACTTGGAAAATTATTATTTTTCACTATAAGTATATTTAGCTAATCAGCACCAAACATGAAGCAGGCCAGACTATCAAGTTGATAAGAAAAAATGCCTTGTTATAATAGTGTCGATTTCTTATTTTCTATATCATTTTATATACCCTGTAACTTTTTCGAAATAATTCTAGGCAACATTTGCTGAGCGAACATAGAACTTTTTTTATACTGGATATCTGATCAGCGGCAGCCCTGGATGAGACCATACATTCCAGGTTTCAAATAACAATTAATAATACAATTTTATAAAATCAGAGGATATTTTGAAACGCTAAAGTTAAAATCAAGTAAATCGTGAAAATAGTTATTTTTCTAAATTTTTAAATGCTAATAACTGTTTCACATATATTCTAGAATAATTTTAAAATTGTTTGTTTTATTGTAGGTTTGTCTTGGCACACGGCCTTTAGCAACATGTAAAATTCACATTAAGTTTAACTTTCATGTAAAAAAATGCATTCAGGCACTTTGGAACTTGATTTGTCTCCGGAAATCACATTTTATAAAATGGTCTACTTTTGGTGAATCACACAATCGATATATTAATTTTTAAATGTCTTTTTTGCTAAATTGAAATCGATCTCTTATATTTTCTTTCAAGACTTGGAAATACTAGTGAAAAAACTTCCAAATGTTGTCTGTAGAAAAAAATTCAAGGAAATCAGCTACGCTAGTTTTGCTTGGACCCGAGGCGTAAGAAAACTTGTCCACGAGAAAATTTCAGACCTATTTATAAATTATGGAAGAAATCAAACTTGTAACTAGTAAAAATAAAGTAAGTGGTTTTGTGTTACTTTAAAAAGCTTTAAGAAACCATCTTCATTAATTTCTTTTTTATCTACAACTTTCATTGATTATTGTCATTGATTGATTTATTGATAAAAAATTCCCCTCGACTGAAGGTATTCCAGAAAAATCGACAAAAAATTGAATGAAAAAAGGAGTTGTACTTGAAAAGTACTTTTTTCCAGTCTATCTCAAGTGTCTATGTATAATAAAAATGAGTGTGTATGAAATATCCTGTAAAACAAAACAAAAAAGTACTATCTTCTGTTTCGGTGGTATGGCCCTTAGAATTCTATTGCTGCAAATAATTTACGAGAATTCTACTTTCTGTAAAATAAACTGTGATTTCAAATTTTGCAAACGCTACTCCAAAAATGTCTTCCTTTTCGTAAAGAAAATACTGCCATACATTTTCTTTAATTAAAAATAATTATTTAGATGTTCCTTCAGGCCATTTTAGGTCGAAATATGAATCATATTAGTTTTCAATTTTTAAAAAATACAAACTTATGGCTGAAAACGTATTTTAACTAAGGAAAGTATTTGTTATTTATTGAAGAAATGTCCCTCAGTTTTCTGAAAAAAATTAAATATATTATCAGGCTTAGAATACGAACATTTGTAATTTCATTGCAATTAATGGTCTGAAACAACCTCTTAACATTTCTGTTTGGAATAATATGCGAAGGATTTCTTTTAAAATATAAAGAGAATATCTTGATAAGGAATAAATAAACAACATTCATACCAAATGAGACAAATAATATTGAATTTTGAAATACACAATAATTTTTTCAAGCCCAAAATTTTTATTTATAAAAATAGAAAACTAAGAAATTTGTTTCTTACCTAAATAAATATAGAGCTGAATTTTTCTACCAAAGGTAAATTAAAAAAATGTTATTACAAACATAAAGCAATTAATTCTTTGACATTGATATTATTCCATTAACATGGTAAAAAAGATTATCGTGCAAATTTTGGATTAATTTTCTTTTTTTTAACTTTGAATCGGATCTTTGTTCTGTGATCGTTCTTTGTCATTTGAAAGTCCTTTGATCGCACTTTAAATTTGTGGTCAAATGATAGTCATTCTTCCCAACAATGATTTCCCGAAACATTAAGCATGCTCCTTGTATATCTTTATTGCGTTCCTTGACCTAGGCCTTAGGGACTATACTTAAATTATGTAAATGCGCAAAGGGTTGGGGTGGGGGGTTGAAGCATTGTGTTACTAATTGTTGTGGTAGGGGGTCCTTTACTCATGTACGTAATTTTTACGTATAAATATACGTGAAAATATAACAATATTGTTAGAAAGTCATACTTTTTGGTTAAAAATTCTTCTGTTTTGTTGAGAATTTAACTACTTCGTAGAAAATTTACTTTTTGTTTAAAATTTATAGTTTATTGTTGAAAAATGAACTAAAATTTGTTTCAAAAAACAGGTTTTTACGAATGTGTCTGTTTGTTTGTAGGTATGTATGTTAGGCTATGGGCACGATAACTTTTGAAAAAAAAAATCTATTCAATTGGCCTTTGGCACACTCTCGGAGTGTCTGAAACTATAAGATTATCATGACAAATTTTCGAATTTTCTTGAAAAATTCAAATTTTAACAGCATAAAAAAATAATGGAAAATCAGAAATTACATTTTGCGGTCAAACTGTGCAAAATAAATGAAAAAAGTATGGACAAAAATTGTGCATTTTTAGAAGATCTACAAATTTGTTTAAAATCACTTTTTGATAGCATGCGTATTTTGTCTTTTACTCGTGAAAAACTATTTTAACAATAAAAAAAGCAGCCCACTGAGTGAGCATATTCTCAAGACTTTTGTTTTTTAATTTCTTTTTCGTCTCGTGTCTGGGTTTTCAAAAAGTTTCCAATTTTAAATGTTTTTAATGCTATTTTTCACACATTAAAAACAAAAAACAGAACTATCAAAACATTATTCACGACACATTAAATAATTTTTACATTCTTATCAGACTAGATATTAGATTTGTGTAAAATTCGACCCCCCCCCCCCCAGTTTTGGTAAAATATCTGTAACATAATCAATACGTCGATCCGGGAAAAGTTTCGTGCACCCTGAGAACACGGAGCGATCCAAGGTACCGCCTTCTGCATTTTTCCCGCAAGTGTTTTAGCATATTGTTGACACGCAGGGATGCTTTTCAGGCTATTAACGAGTGAAAGCTTGGTACCTCCAAGAGCCGCGATGATAAGGACGATTAGTTTAACAGAATATTCCGGGTACAATCGTTGCAACTCCCTTATAAGGTCTCTATACCTCTCTTTCTTTTCGTTCTCCTTGGCTATGATGTTTTTGTCAGCTGGTGCCGTAAGAGTGACAGAGATGGTAATAAAGCACTCTTAGTGCCGCATTGTTCCTTTGGATGTAGTTCGTTCCCGCATGAGTTGGACAACTAGATAGTATGTGAGATAAATGCTCGGGGTGTGCATGGCACGCCCTGCAGCTATCATCGGGAATGTCTTGTCTCAAAATGTGACGACGGTATGTTAAGGCAGAAATTGCACCGTCTTGGCATGCCAAAATAAAACCCTCCGTACCAGACTTCAATCCGGGCGATTTAAGGAAAGCAAACGTTAGCTTACACGACATTGACTGATCCTCCACATTTATGTGGAAGATATAGTGCATCCTCTTACCGAGGAGCTATTCACGAAAGTTTTTCTCTTGTGTTTCGACAGCCTCCTCCGCTGCTTTGTACAGAAACGCTCCTTTGCCCAATTATATATATCGAGGCGTCCTAACGGCAAGATGCTAACGCAGGCGGCACGACTTGACAATGTGTAACCTAAAATAAAAACAATAAAAAGCTAACCGAGAAGTTAGTGCTAGAAAGTCTTGCTCGCGAAATTGTGCAAGATGAGGCTTGAAGTTGGCCAAAACTAAAAGGTGCTCACTTGCTTCATCAAATTATGACAGTCCTATCTCGGGCGCGAAAAGTATGAAGGTTGCCACTTCTCGAGTTTAGATCTTAAGCGAGAAGTGGCACCTTCATGCTTTGCTCACCAGAGATAGCACTTTAATGTTTTGATGGAACGAGCGAGCATCTTTTAGTTTTGGCCAACTTCTAGCTTCGTCTTGTTCAATTCCGCGAGCTAAAACCTTCTAGAGTTAATTTCTTGGTGAGCTTTTTATTGTTTATATCTTTGATTATGTATCATCTAGTCGATCGCATACATTAGCATCATATCGTTAGGAAGCC
>NC_046665.1:59871544-59884149 GCF_010883055.1 Belonocnema kinseyi
TTTTTGTTTTGTTGTGTTGCTACACTCGTCACGATCATATGTTCACAGTTTCGACTATAGAGCTCGTGTTGTTTTTCTGGCAGAGGCGTAAAAGGTTAGAAGGGTTTGGTGTGCTCGGCGATTTTCTTCTTCCGAAAAAAATGGAGCAAAGATTTTGCATTAAATTTTGTGTGAAAAATGGAATCCAGTGCTCTAAAACTCTTGAAGTGTTGACAGTTGCATACGGTGAGTCTACTCTGAGTAAGAAAAATGTGTATAAGTGGTGCAAGCTATTCCAAGAAGGCCATGAGGATGTCGAAGACGAACCTCGCCCTGGACGTCCCAGTACGTCAACAACAGATGAAAACGTTCAAGCAGTGGAAGAAATGGTGTTGAAAAATCGCAGAATTACCATCAGAGAAGTTGCTGAAGATGTTGGCATATCGGTTGGCTCAAGCCATGCTATCTTTTCGGAAGTTTTGGGCATGCGACGTGTGTCAACGAAATTTGTTCCAAAACTGCTTAATTTTGATCAAAAGATCCATCGCATGACCATCGCTCAGGAGATGTTGAAGTCATGCCTCAGCCTCCATATTCACCGGATTTGGCCCCCAGTGACTTTTTTCTTTTCCCAAAACTAAAGAGACCCATGGAAGGACATCGATTTTAAACGATTGAGGAGATAAAAACTGCATCGCTAAAAGAACTCAAGGCTATACCACAAAATAATTATCAGAAGTGCTTCGATGATTGGAAAAAGCGTTGGCACAAGTGTATTATATCTGAGGGGGATTACTTTGAAGGGGACAACATAAATATTGAGGAATAAATGAATATTTTTTGAGAAAACCATAAAGTCACCTTATTTTTTGAACACACCTCGTATATATGCAGAAGGCGGTCGTCCTTGGGTCGCTCCGTGTTTTCAGGGTGCACGAAACTTTTGCCGGATTGTCGTATTGATTCCGTTGCAGACTGTAACCACCTATCTCATGGTCATGGAATGTGGTTGTGACTGAAATTTTACCGCGCACAGAAAATCGCCGATCCTCCAATGTACACTGAAATCGGTGTTCAATAGAGTTGCAACAAATTTGAACCACGAAGGTTCATTCGGAGAATCTAGAGGAAAAGCATCATTTAGACACTGTTTTTTCTCATCCAGTGCAACGTGAAGTGTCGTCCACAAACTGTAAGTCACCTGTCAAGATCATTTTGTCGGTCGTTATTTGAGTGAAACAGATGTTAATAAGCAGGTAAGTTGTAATAATAATTACCTAACTTTTTATTTTTTCTCCTTTACCAGCGACTAAATAGTCTTGGAATAAAAATAGTACTTGGCGTGATGTAATATCCAAATGTTAGGTTATTCAAAACCTACTATATGAGATTCAAACCACCAAAGCCGGAATGTACAAACTAAGTCATGACCGTCTGCATTGAAATTGATGCCTGGTATTTCGAACAAATTTCCACTAGATTTTCTGCGGAAGTTTAAAAGTATCTTACATATATAATCTTGCAGTGGCTAGTGTCATACATGAAAGATAAGGTAAATACATTTGTATAATAAAAACAGAAAATTGTTTTTCGCGATGAATAGGGATGTAAATTTGTATGAAACTTTATCCTGATGAAAAGTTTCATGAAACATTGGGAGTTTCGTGAAACATTGCAATGTTTCAAATATAGCGGCGGGAACATTCAAACTGATAAGATAAGAGCCTATTAGGTATTTTCACTTCAATAAACAGTTAACTTCACTTCGTAGATTGCTGAGGGGAAAATAAGGGACTAAATGTATGGGATTCAATTCATTTTTGCCCTATTTTGATAACCTCTTCGTAGAAGGTAATTTCTTCTATATAAGTGTAGTTTAAAAATAGTTTTTATTTTTTAATTACTATTTAATGAAATAATAAAATAATAATAATGATGATTAATTACAAATATATTACAGAAATAAAGATTTGATCCATTTTCCCCCACAGCTTTTTACAAAGTGAAGTTAGTTGATGGTTGAAGTGAAAATACAATATTGAGGCTTTCATATCCCGACTTTTTCCTGTCGGCTGATTTGATTTATTTTTCCGGTTTGTACTGTGGACCAATGATGCCAATGTTGGCAATCTGAGCTACTGCGCTTGCGTTAGGGCTGACCGTTCATTGGCCGCACTTGGCGCACGATTCAAAATTACATTAAAAAACAATTCTTGTATCTTAAGTAAATAATTATTAAAATATCCACAAGGATATATACAAGTTATGTAACTTTGATTTCAGGCAAACAAATACAACACATATATTATATTTATAACAATTTATTTTCAGTGAATTCCGAAGACCAAATTATATTTTACAAAACATTCAATTTAAAAAGAAATTTCTTGGAAAAGTGATTAAAAATAATTATTTATAAGTTTTTAATATTTTGTATGTATTTTTCTGGGAATTCATATAATTATATAACCTGTAAATACATAAATTATCACGACTGCATTGTAGTTATGCTTTCTTTTTTTCTTATTTCAAGCGTCGTTTTATCACGTCTCAATCGAAAAGAACAATCTGACATTTTGTTTTAGAATTATTCAAATATTATCACTATTATATTCTGCAATTAGCTTCTATATATCAAGCTGCTGAAATATCATATGATATTTAAAAAAATGTATCTATTAACAAATATTTTGAGAAATATTAGTCAGTCTTTCCAAGTCAATGAAAATAAACTGTCATTCATCAAATATATGTGTTATAAAGTTTTTTCTTGTCTGAAATAAAAAGTTACACAATTTGTATACATTCGTGTGTATATTTTAATAATTACTTATTTAAATTACATGAATTGTTTTTCAATGTAATTTTGAATCGCGCTTCAAAGGGTAGACAACCAGCGCTCAGCCCTAACGCAGGCATGAATGAAAATTATTATCATTTTATTATTGCATTAATTAGTCCCTAAAAAAGAAAAACTATTTTTCAATTGCACTTATACAGAAAAATTACTTTCTACGAAGATATTAGAAAAATAGAGCAAAAATTAACCGATTCCCATGCATTTGGTCAATTGTTATTCCCTCAGTATCCAACGAAGTGAAGTGAGCTAGTGATTGGAGTGAAAATACCTTATTGTATATATAGACGGTCATGATTTTTTCTATACATCCAGGCTTTAGTTTAAATGTCGACGAGCATGACTAACCTAACTTTTGGAAGTTGCATTACGAAGTTATAATTTTATTCTAAGTGACTGGTACGCCCTATTAAATGAAAGAAATTTGGAAATTAGGTAAATATTGTTTCAAATGGTTTCCTTATTTACAATTATTTAGGCTAATATTGCAAAGCGAATAGTTGCTTTGACAGGTATTCAGGTGGCTGACAGCGCGGTTCAGAACTTCACAACTCTGCATGAGCCAAAATTCAGTTTCCAAATGATACTTTCCCCTAGATGCCCACATGGGCACCCACGTTCAGAGGAATACATTTGAGACTTGAAAACTCTCTCAAATGAACACTGGGAGCCCAATGAAATTTGAGCTGCAACAAATTTAAGACCAGCGTTTTTCTGTGCGATTATGCTGGAAGCGGGTGCAGTTTTTCCGATTAGCACGCGCTCCCAGCAAAATTCTGCGGTTGTCCTTGTGACAAACTTTTAATTATATATAAGCTTTAGTTTCGTATTACTCTCGGTTAAAACTATCCCCCCCCCCCTACCACCAACCCCTCATTAATCGAGTTTTCGTGGGTCACTGAGGTTAGAGATATAATTTAGAAGTTAAAAAAAGGCTAGGCTAATGTGTAGATCGTATGTGTAACGTTTTAATTGTAACAATAAAATTGGGAATGAGCAAATTCATCTGTTTTGATATAAATGCATGTTAATAGTTGCAATGATGTACTTTTATGGAAAAGATATAAAATTTGAGAGACCAATTCGACTACGAAGCACGAGATACGTGATGAGAACAAGTATGTTAATTAAGGCCGAAGGAGTTTAAACAAACGAGTATACATTATCCAGTGAAAAATGCGAGATAAATATATTATCGAGCGCGAAGCTCGAGAACCAACAGTCGCACGCCCTAGGCGCGTTCAAACTTGCGAGCCGCGTGCGCAAAGCGCGATGAGATTGTTTCCAAGAAGCGGGGGGATATTTTTTTGAAGTTTAGTTTTTTTGTTGTTTTAAATAAAAATTCATCTGTTTTAAGAGAAATGAAATTTGGTTCGTGGAAACTTATTTCTTGTTTACACACTGATATTTTAATCGTGAAAAGTAAACTGAAATATTTCTTAACAGGAAATTCAACTATTTTTCTTTGGAAATTGATCTTTTTGATTTAAAAATTCACCTTCTTTAGTCAAATTTTTTTGTATGAAAATCGCCACATTTTGATTAAAATTGATTCTTCTTTGCTTGAGTATTCAACTATTTTGTTTAAAATATTTTGTTGAACAGTTTGTTAAGAAATCATGTTAAAAGTTTACTTGTTGTTTATTTGTTGAAAATTATTTTCCGTTGTAAAATTCTTTTTGTATGTGTAAATTATGACATTTTTTTTTGTTGGGAATTTATCTTTCCAGGATGAAGATTCAACTATTATGTTAAAAACTTAATTGTTTTGTTGAAAATTTTAGTACTTTGTTAAAAAGTCATCATTTAGAGTATAAAAAACACTTGTTTGTTTAAAATAAATTAAAATTTTTTTAATACAACTAAAAATTACGTAAGTAAGGCGGGGTGGGGTAGAAATATTTTGTTACAATTAGTTACAATTTGTAACAATTAGCTATAGCAATCTGGGAGATACAAATATATGCCTGTTATCACTCTGCTTTGCTCTCTCATTCATAACCAGACCGACTCCCTCGCTACTGATTCGCTATTTGCTCCTGACCTCTGGGTATGACACCGTTTTCTTTTTTTTCTTCTCACAAAAGGAATATTTTAAACACAATACATTAAATTTAAACAAAATTAAAAATATATCAATGAATGAAATTTTGAAAGAAGTACTCAGGAAAACTGAGAAATGACCATTAATATTGTTCACGTCAGGGGAAAAATGGAAATGACCGGGAATAATCCTGAGATGAGGCAGGGAAACAGGTAATTTTGTACATGGAGTGGGAAATTTTGATTCGGACTTAAAAAAGGGAATGTACAAAAACAATCTCTTGTCCATGTAAAAATATGTCAGATGTGAAAAATTCCTTCTTTGAAATTAGATATTTTTAAAATTTTTAAATGAGTAATTCTGTGCAAATAAAAATTTGCCAGAATTTGAAATTTACCTTTTCTAAATTTTAGAAAAAGAAAAAGTTACTATATTTCTGAATTATAATAGAAAATGTTGTGAATGAACATTATAATTCTGAATTGGAACAGAGAATTTTGGAAAATAAATATAATTGTTATTTGGAACAGGGAATTCCGTTAAAGAATGCTAATTTTCACTTTGAAATAGGGGATTTCCATAAAGCGTTATAAGTTAGACTTTAGTCAAGGAAATTATCAGTTAGATTGGAAAAGAGAATTTTTTTAAATATTGATAACTCTGTTTAAATCTTTAAAAATGGTTTAAAATCATTCTAATCCAGGAAATAAATTTGCAATTCCTCAATCAATACGCTTTAATTTTGTATATTTTAATATTGCATTTCAATAAATTGATCGTCGACAATTGAATATCCATATATTAATTCAATAAAATCTTTTAAAAAATGAAATCTGATTTCCAAAACTGAATCATTTTCAAAGTATGAAACTGAAAAGTTAAAAGCTACCTTCTAACTGTTTGAGTTAACGAATTCAACTTTTAGAGTATAAATATAACCGAATAGGAATACGTTAGAAACTTGCTTCAATCTATTAATGTTCTGAAAAAGTTTGACGACGTTATCGAATTGATGCATTTTAGTTCTGTTTTTTAATTTAAAAAATATGAGTAGGGACATGTATGTAACAGTGTCACGTATCTGTTGCAGAACTATATTGCCACAAATGACATACAGGGTGTCCAAAAAGTATGGAAACACCTAAATAACTGTCCAGACAAAATATTATTCATGAACATGACTTTAAAAGTAACTTCAAGGTCAACTTTGTGTTTCTAAATGAGAACCCCTATTTTTGAAATCGGTAATCGATAGCGCGGGAAATTTTACGGTTAGGTATGAACTCAGGTCAGGTGTGACTTTGCAGGTCAGCTGAAGGTCATTCAAATTTAAACAAGGTCTGCCTTGGGCTAACGGGACGACTCTGTATTTCCTCAGGTCAAGGTCATTATTGGAGAGATCTTCGTCGAGAAAACCAATACTGATTTTCAAGGTGACCTTAAACGCGACTTTGAAATGACCTTGAAGGTCAAGTTCAAGGTCAAATTGAAGCTCAGCATTCAATTTCAAGTTGAAAGTTAATCCAAGAATGACCTTGACTCATTTAAATAATATTTTATCTGAACAGTTACTTAGGCGTTTCCAGAATTTTTGGACACCCTGTATGACATTCGTTTCAATTCCGTTCTTCAACTATGTCGTACTGACGTTACGCCTTCGTTATAGAATAACGATATAATTCATTTTTGTAATAATTCAGGTGGGATTTTATGACTGTTCTGTAATTTACACAAAAAGCATGTTACAGACATCCCATAAAATATCAAAATTACAAAATTGAGTTTAATCTGCCATAATTTATTTAAGTTTGAATTTAAAAAAAAATGAAGATCCTAATTGTAACTCAACCACTTAATTGTGTTAGTAATATTTTAATGCTGAGTATTCCTTGATATTAAATCAAGCAAATTGTAATTAGTAAACATACATAATAAGATATGAATTGGTTTAAAATAAAATTAACATCTATCTCTTATTTCTAAACATAAAACAAATGCAAATGATTACTGATACGGTTACCCATTTAATGAATAAAAAGTAAGCCCATTTCTTACTTCGTCCATGCCCTCACACAAACTTCCATAGATTGGATTTATGTTGGGGGAAATGTATCCTTAGGTAAGATTATTTGAATGATTAAATTCAAGAAATTTAGCCACTGATGAGTAAAATCCCTTTATTAAACAAAACATTTAAATAGTAAAAAAATGTGAACTAAGATTGAAAAAGTGTTTTCGTACAAATGAATCAACCAATTTTAAACATAACCATTGAATTTTCAATAAGTGGTGGAATTTTTAACCGCATGCGGCTAAACAGTTGATTTAAAAAGCAGTTGAATTTTATACCCGACAAGATGAATTTTTAACAAAAATATTAATTATTACTTAAAAAAGATAAGTATGGAACCAAATAATTGAATTTTTAATATAAAATTTAAGTTTTTAACAAAAAATGGAATAATTACATTTACAATTAAAAAATTAATTTTCAATTTAACAAAATAATTTTCTGCCTCTTATATTCAATAAAGACAGACGAAGCTTAATTTTCTATTAAGGAAAAATTTTATACGAGAATAGATGAATTTTCAAACAAACTACACATGTTTTCAACAACAGGAAATGGAATTTTTGACCCAAAGATGTGAATTTTTAACAAGAAAGTTGAATTTCCACTGAATTCTTCAATTTTCAGATCAAAAAGGCAATTTTTTACAAGTCAGTTGAATTTCCAAACCGAACAGATTAATTATCAAGTAACCATTCAATAGATTAAATTTCAATCTAACAGTTGCGGTTTTAAACAAAATAGATAATTTTCTAACCAAGAAAACTAATTTTCACCAAAAAATATGAATTTTTATCAAAATATATTAATTTTGAAGCAAGCAGTTGTATTTTTAACCAAAAAGGATTAATTTCCAGCCCATTAAATTAATGTTCTACGAATAAAGACACATTTCAAACAAAATAGTTGAATCTAAAAATAATGGAAAAGATCAGTTTTCAATTAAAAATATAAATTGTCAACAAAAAATGGAATAGTTGTATTCTGATTTCAAATAATTAAGTCTTAACCAATAAAATCGAATTTTCAAGAAACTTATTTAATTTTCAACCGAAGAGGTAAATTTTTCAACTAAAATTATGACTCTTTAATAACAAAAATGTATTTATAAGAAAGTATACAGAGTATCCTTCAAAACTTATTAGGATTTGGAATCTTTCACTCTAACGTTTATTAACAAGGTGAAACTAAGAATACAAACTTTCTGGTAAGATATCTGTTGCATAACTAATGTAAAAAAAACTCAAAGCACGCGAAACTCAGTAAAATTTCTTACCTTGACAATTTTTTGAAAACATTTAAGTTTTAAAAAAGCACATTTACTTACAATAAAAGTAATTTTCTTAGATTCCTGCCAAATTTTAATTATATCGCTTGTAACAAGACTAACAAAAATTCTCAATACTCGCGAAACCCAGTAAAAAACAACTAAAAATACAAGAAACCCACCGAAATTGACTATCAACGAAAGTCTCAATTTTCGAATCCTCTCAGAATTTATGTTACATAACTTCTAACAAAGGTTACATAAAATCTCAACCGTTGCGCAACCTAGCAATCTCTGTAAAGTATTCCTTCAGTCAGCAGCTACCCAACAAATGTTTAAAACATACTTTTTTTTCAAATCATGAAAAGCGTTAATAAGTTTTAACCTTTGTGAGATTTATTGATTTTTAGAGAATATATAAGAGTCTTTCGTTTAAGTGAAACCTTGTCTGTTTCCTTCTTCGATAGAAAAACCACAAAAAAAAGTTTAAACCATAAATTTAAATCAGCGGCCGAAAGTAATGCAGTATTTTCCGAGATTGAGAGAAGTTTAACTAACCTAATGACTTTGGTGACTTTCGGACTTTTTGAAAAAATGTGTTATCATTTTCCGTCTCAGTTAAACCTTGTCGCATTCCTTGATAGAAAAATGCAACAAAAAAAACTTTTGAAACACAAATTGAAATCTTGTCACCACAAGTAGACATTTTTTGTTGTAAAATCATGAAAGTTGTCAATAATTTGTGACTTTAGGAAATTAAATAAATTTTCAAAAGTACGTAGAGGCTCTCTTCAAAGTGAAACAGTGACTTCTACTCTATTTTGTTTTTATTTGAATGATTATAATAACTCGAATCAATTCAAAATTCAAGTTGCAAGCTTGCAATTTGGAATAATTGAAAGTTTGAATGTTCTCGGAATTTTTAGTTTGCTAAAATTTTGATCTTTGAACATAAATATAGTCCATACAGAATAAAAAACCAGAAAACTTAAAGCCAGTACTTAAGTGTTCATAAAAGTTTGTGAAAATAAAAAGTAAAAAAATAAAAGTTTGTGAAAATATGAAAATATATAACTCAACAGTTCCTTCAGACTATCCCCTGGAAAAAGTTACTGTACCTGTAGCTTTTTTTTAAAAGGGCATCAAAATTCCTTAGCTTCTCCAGAAGTACGAAACAAAACAGAATGTCATTTAATTTTTCCACACGAGTCTACCATTTTTCATATATTTGATATTCTCACATAAAACTTATATTAAGTAAAAAACATCGAAACTGAGAGTGGAGTTTAATATTCTAAAGTCTACGGTGTTATTAATTACTTAAAATTCTATCTCACAAGTTTTTCTCTGGTCACGTGGCATTGCTATTTTAGCTTGAAACTCGAAAATAATTATTTAAACGATTTATCATGCAGACTAAGATTTCTCATTTTATACATACAAAAATATTAGTATAGATAAACGTGAAAATTTCAGATCTATTCATTAATTACGGAAGACATAATAATAGTAGCACGGGATTTTTTCTGTTAAATTGTATCTCTTTCCCATCAATGTAAATTATTACAATTCATAACATACATTGATATCAAAACACACGTCGTTTGATTGGCTCGTTGAAAAGATGCGCATTCTTTTAAAAAATTTTTGTTATTAAACACTTTATTGCAACTGCTGGCGGTTTTCCAGAAAACTGAATTTGTTAATTTCCAATTTTATTTTTACGATTTAAACGATACACATACGGTCTACACATCAGCTTTACCTTTTTTAACTTCTAATTTAAATCCATAACTTCAGTGACTTGCGAAACTTCGATTAACGAGGGGCTACGGGCGGCGGGGGGGGGGGGGGGGGGGGGGGGGGGGGGGGGGGGGGGGAGTAGTCTCAACCGGGAGTAATACCTGGTTAGTGTTTTATGCTGAGAAGGTCACCGACCTTCAGCATCGTTATGTTAGATGTGAGTTCATATGATATCATTTTCACATTCCCGGCCCTCCGGGAAAAATATTTTTCTTTTTCTGACTTTTATCATACCTTGAAACGTTGATTCTCGTCTGTTTTTCAGAATTGTGCGAATGCTATATTACTATTACACCATTAAGCCATTTCCCTTTTGGGGTAGGCGTGACTCACTCGGTGGGGAAGGGAGTAATGTGAGGAAGGGATATAAAATTTCTAGATTGATCAAGAATTCTCGTGATATTTATTTGAATAAAACGTTCGTTCCGCACAAAGTCGTCATGTAAGGTTCCCCACTTAGGTCCATTAGTATCCAAGGCCTTTTGTTTCAAGCGTTACTGACTTCAGACTTTACTGGCACTCATTTTATTAACTATTTGTCTCCATATTTTTCTGTCCTGACATACTTATCTAGCTTCTTTTATGTGTGTGCATTTTTTCATGCAGACTCGCGTGTTTCTGTGACTTCTTATCTCTCTTCTAGCTGGGACCTCATTCACACATTCTAACCATTCTCTCCGCGGTCTGCCTCTGGGCACACTGCCATTCACTTTACCTAGATAAACTTTTTTCGTTAGTCGCTCCTTTGGCATTCTCTCAACAAGCCTGAACCATCTTAACCGAGTTCTTTTCCATGTGCCTACTAACGTTTCTTCTGCAACATATTCTTTGAGAATTATGTCGTTACTCACTTTGTTCATCAGAGTTTTCCCGCATATCATGCACAAGAATCTCATATCAATTGCATTAACTTTACTCTTATCTTTTTCTTGATAGGTCCATGTATCGCTAGCGTATAGTACAGTCGGTACAAATATAGAGTTATATATTGCCATTTTAGCTTTATTTGATTAATTTTTACTTCTGAAAAATACCGATAACCTTCTTAACTTCGTTTATGCGTTTATGTAACTCCTCATCTGTTTCCCTGTCCCTAGTAAATAAGCTACCAAGGTATACGAACTTATCAACTTGTTCAATTCTCTCATCATTTAATACAGTATTGCATATTGTTTTCTTACTCTTTCGTTCAAACACCCTAGTTTTTGTTTCATTTGCGTTAATTTTGAGGCCCATGCTCTTCATGCCTGCATTCAATTTATTCAGCATTCTTTGCAAGTCTTTGATTGACTATGCCATAACGATCTTATCATCTGCAAACGCTAACCCACGTACCCTTACTGTTTCGAGATCCACACCCTTTTCGTCAAAAAGAGCCATTCTTAAACACTTGTCTATAAATAATATAAATAACCATGAAGACATAACGCATCCTTGTCTAACGCATTGCATAATATCGAAACAGTTACTCAAATTTCGATTTACCCTTCACTCGCTTTGCTACCCGTATATATTGTTTTTATAGCTTGCAGAAGCCATCCATTGACTCCATACTCTTTCAAGACTTCCCAAAGTTTACTTCTATCTACCTTGTCAAAAGCTTTTTCTAGGTCAACAAATGCACAGAAAACTTTTTTCCTGCTCTCAAACTTTTTTCTGTTATTTGCCTTAAGCTAAATATTTGATCCGTACATGACCTTCCTGGCATAAACCCTCTTTGGACTTCCCAAATCTTTGCTTCTGTTATTTTCATTACCCTACGAATAAGTATTTTTGAATATATTTTACTTACGGTGCTTAATAAGCTAATCCCTCTGTAATTATTGCACTCGCTTTTATCTCTCTTTCTCTTGTATATTGGTACGATAATAGCTTCTTTCCAATCGTATGGGACGTCTCCTATCTTGACACATAAATTTATCAATTCGCACAGTCTATGTGGTATGCACGCGCCACCGTGTTTAAGCATTTCAGCGTTAATACCGTCTACCACGGCAGCCTTACCGTTTTTCAAGTTCTTAATTATATCCCTAACCTCAGTGACACAGACTTTTTCAATTGAGTTTTCCATCGCATCGTGTTCAACATCGCAGTTGTGTTGTCCAATAGCTTCATCTCCGAATTGTCCCCTAAAATAGTCTCTGAAAGCCTCTAGTATCCCGTCTGCATCATATAGCATCTTCCCATTACTATTTCTCATGTTGCCAAATTCTGTACTTTTGTTTCCCTTCATTTTTTAGTAAAGCAGTTTCTTCCTTCCTTCAAAGTCGTTTTGTATTTTCTTATCTTCTTCTGCTCTAACTTTATCTTTCCTTTCCTTAATTAATCGTTTGAGTATCCTCTTCTTGTGACTGTAATCGTTTACACGTGTATTTCTTTCCTCATTGCTAAGACCTGCGATGTTCAAAGTTTTCCTGTATGCTTCTTTCTTTGCTTTTTGAGCAGCCTGAATTTCATCATTGCTCCACGCATCATCAGACATTCTTCCTACAGTCTGTCAAGTTAAAGCGTGGGTGGCTTTACTCGCAGTCGGTAAGGTGTATCGACATGATTTTGGTGTCAAAATATTAAGAAGAGCTCCCTC
>NC_046665.1:59884249-59889963 GCF_010883055.1 Belonocnema kinseyi
GAGGGAGCTCTTCTTAATATTTTGACACCAAAATCATGTCGATACACCTTACCGACTGCGAGTAAAGCCACCCACGCTTTAACTTGACAGACTGTACAACCGCGGAACTACACACTTCGATCGCACATATAACAATGATATTCCGGAACTTCATCCATGCGCCCTCTATATCTTTGTTTTTTATAAGGTCCTCCCACTTTGCCCTATCTATGCTTTCGATTAGCTTATTTTTGAAATCTATTCGCACATCCGGTTTCTGTAGGTTCTCAATTTTTATTCGCGTTTGTTTTGTTTTCTTGGTTCTCTTTTTTCTCCATCCCTGACCTAAGTTAATTTTGGAGATCAGAAGGTAATGACCAGTATTGCATTCAGAACCCCTCATGAACATTGTATCTTTCACCAGCTCTCTTAGTCTTCTATCCGTAACAATAAAGTCAATTATACTTTGGCTATTTGCTTTGTACCAGGTGTACATGTGGATCATTTTATGCCTAAACTAAGTATTTGTAATGAACAGACCCCTTTCTAAGCATAAGCCAACTAATTTATCTCCGTTATAGTTTGTTCTTGAATCCCCAAAATTATCTTATACTTTTTCTGTATCCTGATTTTGGATGCCTATCCATCCATTAATATCTCCTAGCAGAATTGTTCTTTCACCATGATCGCAAATATTTATTGTGTCATTTAAAGTGTCCGAGAAGGCGTCTTTTACTTCTCTGAGATTTCTATCAACTGGCGCGTAGCATGCTATGATAAATAATCTTCTGCTTCCTACTGTCATTCTAGCCCACAACAGTCTGCGAGATACGAAATCATGATCTCCAAGATGCTGATTCGCTCTTTTATTCAAAATCAGACCTATTACTTGCCTACCATTTGACTCACTATCTACTCCTGACCATATTTCAAGTCCGCCTTTCAACACGCCGCTTCCTATGTCTCTACTTTCGCACCCCTTTTCTTTAAACAGCTTGTCTGGGGTGAAGGCCACTCAGCCATGAATGCATGCCGATGGAACGTGTTTTAGGGCAATACTTGCCTTAATTAGTTTCGTCGAAGTGGAGCCGACAAAATCCATGCTAAAGGGGCAGACGGAGCCATCAAGATATTGCACCTTCTTGATATCAGCGACCATGGCGGCCAAATGGCAGTTGACCTTCTCCCTCTGTTGTTTGGATATTGTGGCATGTAGTCTCAGTAGCGAAACCAAACTGCGTACAGCCCCATGTTAAGTAATATGAACTTAGTAAAGTAACGAAGTAGCGCCATCTAGTGGAGCATGATCAAAAATGGATTGAGCTTTTTGATATTACATGAAATGGTTTGCTTGTGCAATTTATTCTTCCCATAAATCTAAATGAAAAAAATATTTAAACAGAGACATTAGGCCCAATACTTGACTACCACTCCTAACAGATCGGTCTCTTTTTCAATTTAAAAATAAAAATAATGTAAATTTGTTCAAAACAGAAAATGTAAATAATTTGGAGACGTGATTAATATAGTCACTCACTCCTTATTTATATGTCCGCCATGTTCCTATATTCCTGATCTTCCCCTCCTACCACACAAGCATCAACACAGACGCCACCTAGAGGAAATAGAAAACACTCAAAATCGTTCACATTTTAGCCTTAAGACTGTACTTAAGTGTGAGCGAAACTTTCGAGGAGAAAATTTTGGGAAGGATCGTTGGCTGTCGCTATCAATGCTTATTTCGCGAAATCGTAGTTTTATCAACAAAGATCCGATGCTGCCCTACTTTTGCAGTTTCGGGACTGATTTCGAGATAGAAAGTGTTCATTTCAACGGCACTGAGATCGTCAATGACAAACACCATGATAAACAGTATTAAATCTTACTTCAGACTCGCGAGGGGATTGCACTGTGCCATAGCAGCTGTTAAAATTTTTTAGGTCGTATATCGTGTACATTTTTGTCTGATAAAGCCATATTTTTCAAGGGTATACCCCTCATTCCGGCCATGACATATTGATTAATATCTGGCAAACGCGTTAACTACAAATAAGTCACGTATAGCGAATTAGCCGTAGATTTTATGAAACAGTACCACAAATTTTATAGGTATTATCAGGCTTAGAATGCAAAAATTTGTGACTTCATTAGTCTTTGCTATTTTTTAGGACTCTCACGTGACTATTGAGGAAACACCATGTTAGAGACTTTCTATGAAATTCATTCAATTGAGTTTTAAGTGTAAAATAGTTTTTAAACCTTTAATCTGAAAAATTAAAACGTACAATATTATTGAACGATGTCATTTTTATAACAATAGGCGATTCAGGTTCAGGAAAATAAAGTGCGCAGGGCATCGTTTTGACACAGAATATCTTTAAAAATGGTTTGTAAGTTAACGAGTAATTTTTCTCAGTACCGGCAGCGCTGTACATAAAAACAAGGTTAATTTTGAAACACTGTTCAATAACTAAAATCTATTACTTCTTTATATGACGTATAAGCTCGTTTCCATTACTAAAGTTAGGCTATTTTGGTTGGCATGAACTACCCTTAAATGTGACCATCGCAAGTAATTTATTGTCAACATACCTCTTGAATTTATTATCAAGTGAATACATATTGAACAATTTTGAAGCAAAAGTAATAACTTATTGTTCACAATACGTATTTTTTTACTTATCTGAATCAGAAAAACATAGTCCCCTCTCAATACAACAAATACTACTACAACATCTACTACACCACTGCTCTATACAACACAGTTCGTTAATGCCGAATGTCGCACGCTCAGTAATACATTATTGCACTCTTTCAATTGGTGTGACTTATTTAGCTTATGAGTTAAACTGTTTATATTAAAATTAACAAATTATTTATTCCCAAAATATGTAAAAAATAATCGTATTTTCTGATTGTAATGTAATTGTTTATCATTGTTTGGAGTAGTAAGTTTTTCTAAAAACATTATGTAATTATTTAAATAATTATTTATTGTTCATTTTAAAAATTTCTAAAAATTGAGCCAGAGATATCAACTTTCTTTTTAAATTAGTACCATATGCTACGTTTTGTTGAATAATTACATATTTTTTATACATTTATTTTACTGTTTGATAAATTTCTATTTGTTTAAACAATCTATATTTGCTCCAGCAGTTTTTTTCTATAGCTAAAAAAATGAAATAAAATAGAACACATTCCATTATGTTTCTTTAGGGGAGTCATCATGGCTCAGATGGTATAGTGATTGTTCTATGTTCCAACACGGCAGCCTTGGCAGCCACGCTGCCGCGGGTTCGATTTCCAAAGCAGGAAGCGAGACTGGACGTGCTTTCTGATAGCTTCGCTTCTGTCCCTTGGTATACTACCCTACATAAACCATACAGTTTGCAATTAACCCTATAAAAAATTATGTTTCTGTCTGTATAGTGTATCGAAATAATAAATTTTCCACTTTTTAATTGTTTAAATAAATACAATTTGTTTAAATAATTACTTTTCCAGAAATACTATAAAAATCGTAATTAATCCTATGTCTTCTATTTTATTTCATTATTTTAGAGATCGAAAAATAACTGCTTCAGCAAATAAAAACTGTTCAAACAAATATAAATCTGTTAAACATTAGAAAAAATATATCAATATTATGTTATTATTTAACAAAAAGTAGCATAGAATACCAATTTGAAAAAAGTGGACGCCTCTGACTCAATTTTTCGAAATTTTAAAAATAAACAATAATTAATAGTTTAAATAATTACATAATGTTTTTAGAAATATTTGCTACTCCAAACAATGACAAAGTATTGTATTTCAATTAGAAAACACGATTATTTTTTACATGTTTTGGGTATGAATAATTGTTTAAATATTTTAAATTTGTTTAAATCATTGCAAATCATTTAAAAAGTTATGGTAAATATTCAAATTTCCTATTAGCAGTTATTTGTATGAAAAAGACGGAGAAAATAGCTAAAAAGTAACAATAATACGTAAAAATGTAGTTTTTTAATTTTTGGGTCATATTTTGGGCGCTGAGGGGTGGGTGGGGGTGGGTTGGAAGTGAAAGTTATTAGACTGGATTTATTTCGTAGACACTCCTCTTAAATCCCTAAAAAACTGGGCCCGCTTCGTTGAAACCCTGGAACGTGAGTTCAATTTTTCAAAAATTCAATATTTCCTAATGTTAGTTCAATGGAATTTTTAAGTGCACGTGTTAATATTCGAATTTCGAAAAACCAAAAATTGCGGATTTCCTTTCTCCGGAAACGGAAACTTTTAGGGGGTGTCTTGTCCTCTAAGGTAAAAAAATTTTGCAATGCATTTTTGGACCACCTTAATGTACATAATACGATATAAATTAGTTTAAAATAAAATCAACATCTGTTTCTTGATTTTTAATAACAAACAGAGGCAAATGATTACTGATTACGGTTACCCGCTTGAGGAATATGATTTGAAAACGCAAGATGGTTACTTTCTTAAAATTCATCGTATACCAGACGGGAATGGAGACAAAAATAATGAAATCCAAAGAAATAAGCCTTTTGAAATCTATCAAATCTATCTATCAAAGTTTCATGGATTGGGTTGCTACTTGACGAAATGTATCCTTAAGTAAGATTGTTTGAATTATAATATAAAAGAAATTTAACCATGGCGTGAAATCCTTCCTTAAAAAAATTAAAATATGCTAACTAAAGTTAAGAGATGGTACGTTTTTACATAAGAATCGTCTAATTTGACTTTTTAATTAAGTAGTTGAGCTCTCAAATAGAAAATATAAGTTCTTATAGAAAAATTTAATAGTTGATATTTTAAACAATGAATAGTTTTAATTTAGATTTAAAAAAATTAATATTTTCGACTAAGATGAACTTTCAACAATTAAATTATTTATTACTGAAGAAAGATAAATTTTCAACCAAATAGTTGAATGCTCAACTACGAAATAGATACTTTTTCAAAGAAAGATGGAACAGTCATATATTGAGTTAAAAGATTAATTAAAACTAATGCATTTTCTACCATTTTGATTCAACCAGAAAAGACGAAGCTTCTATCGTAAAAGAATATTTATTGACAGATCACCTAAATTTTAGGTCAGCTACACCAGCCCACCCCCTCCCACTCTTAATTTTCGGTTTTTCTATAGCCAACTGAATTTCGCCCCAAATGTATAGGATTGGTAAAAGGTGTTAATAAGGGGGTTGATTATTGGTTTTTTGTTAATTTCGGAAGTGGTGCATATGAAGCCATTTGAAATACTATCCAAAGAGACAATTATAAATTTTTAATTGCAATTTAGGTTACTTGTAGATATCATCGGGTAGTGGATCGTAAAAAGTGGTAATGAGGAGGCTGATTATGGTTTTTTGATAATTTTGAAAGTGACGCATATGACCGCATTTAAAACCCCATAGGAAAGTCACTTTATCAATGCGGATTTAAAACATTTTATTTTTTTGGCCATCACTCGTAGAATTTTATTACCTCCATATTTTAAGCAATTTTCAAGATTTTTCAAACAGTTTTATGGCACATATGAGCGCATCGAAGACGAATAAATCTATGTACGCATCTTTATATTGCACATTACTGTTCAAGATTTACACCTGCGTTACACTGCACCCCCCTCCCCCTCCCCCAAATATGACATCTTTGTTAATTAGCTAGCTCAAAATTTTTTAGTGGTGACGCATTTGAGCGCATTTGAAGTTATGAAATATAGC
>NC_046665.1:59890063-59915527 GCF_010883055.1 Belonocnema kinseyi
TTTAGAAAAATGACGCCAGCCCCCCCCCCCATTTCGATCGCTGATAATTCGTTATCAATATGATGCAAAATTTTTTCTTTATGGCGCATATGAGCGCATTTGAAGACCTTCAAGATATTGTGATTTTTATTCTGATTTTTCAACTGGATTTTTCAACTATATTTTCAATATAACTCCTACAGTTTTGTGGCGCAAAATTTTTTATCACGGGCTCATTTGAGCACATTTGGGGCGCAATTCAGTAGGCTATAGAACTATATAACCCAAAAATTAAGAGTGGGGGGGGGGGGCTGGTGTGACTGACCTCTAAATTTAGTAAAAAGTAGTTAATTTTTCTAACAATTAGTTATATTTTCTAACAAATAGTTGAATTTCCAATCAAATAGTTAAATTTCGAATAAAAACTTAAAATTTGCGACCAAGAACATTAAATTTCTACCAAGAAAAAACAAATTCCAACAAAATAGAAGAATTTTCAAACAAGCAGTTGCAGTTTTTATCAAAGAAGGTGAAGTTTTTGCGAAAAGAGATGAATTTCACACGAAATACACGAATTTTCCACAAAAGAATTGAATTTTTAAGAGAAAGTTAATTTTTTAACAAGCTGTTTAATTTTTAAACCTAAAAGAAGAATTTTCTACCAAGCAGTGGAATTTTCAGTTCGAAAAGACGAAGCTTAACGAAACATCTAATAGTTCATGTTTTGATAAAACAATATTTTTATTTTTATTTAAAGAACAGATGAGTATAATAAGAAAACAGAATTTTTGGCAAATTAGTTAAATCTTCAACTAAAATAGATAAATTTCCAACACAACATATATTTCCCGTGAGCCGCATTTGCAAGGTGAAAATAAAAGCGAAATCAAACTGAAATTTGCTGGTCGGAAGTAAATTTTCCAGGACAAAGGTGAAAATTAGTCGATCAGAATTTGAGACGCGAACAAAGTATTTGAATTTTCAACCAAAATGATGAATTTGCAAATCAAGAAGATTAAATTTGTATCAAGAGAGACAAAATTCCAACAAAATAGAATAATTCTTTTTGCAATTTTTTTCTTTTTTTCGCAATCTTAAAAAATTAATCGATATTTTAATAATATTGATTATGACCTAGTAGACAAACAAAATTAACATTTTAAACTATTAAAATAGAATAATTTTCAAATAAGCATTTGCATTTTTTACTAAAAAGAATTTCAAATAAACTCTCGTGCTTCATCCCTCCTTTCTCGGTCCTCCCTAGAACTGCCGTTACAGCAGTTACCCAGGGGAGCAGGTCGAGAGCAATTGTGACTGTCACCTTGGAAGGGCCCCAGTACGCGAGCATTCAGTCAAGTATATTGCGCAATATCATGCATTCCAATTGAAAACGGTTTAGGTGGCCCTGATTTTTTACGTTTCGATCGTCCCGAATTTTGTTCAAAGCTATTTGTAGGCAACCCACGAGACTGGACTGCAAATTTTAAACTGGAAAAATTGAATTTTCAATTTAAAATGTCAATTTTCAACAAAAAATGGAATAGTTGGTTATATTTTCAGTTTAAATAATTCATTCTCGACCAATGAAATCCATTTTTCAACAAACTGACAAGATTTTTAACCAGAGAGATGAGTTTTCGACTAAATTGATGAATTATTTACAACAAAAATAGATTTCCAACCAAATAGTTCAATTTTCAACTTACTACGCTTTAACCTGGATTTCCAAAAACCTGATTTGTGCGTTATAGGGCTGATAGACCTGCCCACGTTCAGGGGTCGGAAACCGCACACAAATCCAGGTTTCCATTCGATACTGCTCCATGTCGCATTTAGTCACTGTGCATTGTGAATTCTTTGCATTCCATTAAATCCGTGTATTCCTTGTGCAAAATTTTGGTCTTAATAATGCTCTAATGCATCTAATGGAATTATGGATGTTGACTTAACGACTCACAGAACTTACAATATATGTATTGCAACTTCGTCATTAAATTGCCATGTTTGCAATACTACATTATACGTGTATTGTAGAAATGTTGTAAAAGAGTTACAGAGTTTCAAAAATTTTTAACAGTGAATTTTTCAGGAGAGCCAATTAAAGATCTAAATACGTACCAAAATTCAGAAATGCAGACGAAAGCTATGAAAATGGATGTAATCAATTTCTCAGATTCTAACCTACAAATTTCCATTAAATGTTCGTCAATATTCATGTTATTTAATATGAAAAAGTTAATAATGAACAGTGCTGTGTTCACAAAATGCAAGCATTTTGATAATTATTCAAAGAAATGAAGAAAATAAAATTTTTTTATTCGAAAGCATGAAGAAATGTTAAGGGTAATATCAAATGCAAATTATTATGTTCAACATATAATAAAAAAGAATTAGTTTACTTTTTAGATATAAATATTTTCATAATAATTTGTATAATAGAAAATATATAAATAGATTCTGAATGAGATTTAAAAAAATATGCTTATGTATTTGTTACAAATATTCAGTACTTTTCAATAAATAATGTAAAGAAAATAGCAATCTCTATCAAATCTATAGTTAATAATTAGTAAAATAATTCATAATATGCAGGTTGCCATAAAGGTAGCGGAAATGGCCTGTATCATCTTAATTGAACTATTCATCATAAAGGTCAAGATCGTTCCCGTAGTTTTTTTAACGAGGAACCTGATTGTGAACTTATTTTTGACCTTGAGGATGGCCTTCAAGGTTATTTCAAGGTCACATTTTCTTCAATGGAAACGACCTTTTTTGACACCGGAATTTGAAAGAACCGAAAATTTTACATTTAAATATGTTCTTAGGTTATATGCACCGAAAGACCCCAAAAGGTCACATGAAGGTTATTTTAACTCAAACAATGTTTTGATGTCCATAAGAACAGCATTACTCAAAAATATTCTAAACTTTGACCGTGACCCTAATCGGACGGCCGTTTAAAGTTCACGACCGCTCAGGTCGTGTAAGTGAGGTCAATTTTTAGCGTTCATGACAAACATTATCCAAAACGTTTTTGAAGTCGCTAAAGCTGAATCTGCAGGTGATATATGAGACTTCAGTTTTGATCTTGGGGATGACCTCGATGTCCTTCAAACGGCCATCATGTCAGCGTCATAGTCAAAGTTTATACTCTCATCAAAGCATGATACTTACATAAGTCTTCCGCTATGGCATATTTTCCAATAATGCTGCTCTGATAGCTACTAAAAACCTGTTTTAGTTAAAATTACCTTAGGGTGACCTTTCAGGCCATCCGGAGCATATACCCGAAGTACGTATTTGAATGTAAAATTTTCTTTTCTTTCGATTTCTGGTGTCAAAAACGGGGCGTTTCCATTAAAAAAAAGTGGACCTTTGAATAACCTTGAAGTTTTTTTTACGGTAAGGACCTTGACTATTGTGAAAAATAGTTCACTTAAGAAGATACAGGTCTGTTTCGTTATTTTTGTGATACCCTGTATACTAGTGTGTGTACTAAATAATATTTTTAGTTTTTTCCCTTACAAAACATTTTTGTCGATAAAATTAGTCAAATGTGTACTATAAGATAACAAAATATGTGTACTTCTCTCGAATATTATTACATGAAAGTTTAAACCTGGGAATGATTTTTTACTTACATAATTAATAATTTAGAGATAAAAATATAAATATATAGTGTATTAAAGTAAAAAAATATTAAGCTTAGTTAGTGACACCCTAAATGAATTTTTTTATTTATTGAAAAATTAAATGAAAATCAAAATGTAAATAAAGGCTTAATAAAATGTAGTATACTTATATATTATATTACACACCCACACAAAAAAAGTGTGTGGATCTGGTAACAAGACACACGTATTCGTATGGATTTTGGGGTGCTGAATTCAAATTCGGTATCAAAAATCACCCATCACGTTATGGTTGAGCCATAACCTCAAAAAATGACGAAAAATCATGCACTGAGGCAAATAAATTTCAAAATAATGCCAGTGATGCAAATTTTCACTTCAAAAATATGTCGACAATTGTGAAGGATCAACCCTTGCCTGATATCAATTTATTTAACATAACTTTAGTAAAGCTCTAGAAGTATATTTTCCCAGTAGCAAATGTGTGCTACATCAAATGGGTCAACTCGAGCCTAACCTAGAAATAAATCTAACCTAGCCTAACCTAACCTAACCTCACGAAACACAATTAAACTGATAGTGTTGTCCCGTTATGTTTGCAGTACCGTATAAATCAGCTTTGGCTTAACCTGCAAAGAGGTCAAACCTATCCTAACCTAAAAAAACCTGACCTAACCTAACTTAACTTCACCTAACACAATTAAACTCATTGTGTTGTCCCGTTGTGTTTGCGGTACCGTTTCATTCAGCTTCGGCTTAACCCACATAATGGTTTAACCTATCCTAACCTAATAAAACCTCACCTAACCTAATCTAGCCGAATAAAATTTAACCACACGTGTAGATATGTAAGCATACGGTTCTCAGTCTTAAATGTGTGCGTAATCGGTTAGGTTAGGTCAGGTTTTGTTAGGTTAGGATAGGTCAAACCTCTATGTAGGTTAAGCCGAAGCTGAATGAAACGGTACCGCAAAGACAACGGGACAACACATTCAGTTTAATTGTGTTTCATAAGGTTAGGTTAGGTTAGGTTAGGTTAGGTTAGGCTAGGTTAGATTTATTTCTAAGTTAGGCTCGAGTTGACCCATTCGATGTAGTACACATTTGCTACTGGGAAAATATGCTTCCAGAGCTTTACGTGTAGTTCAATAAATTTCTGTTAATTCAGGTTAGGTGAGGTCAGGTTCTGTTGGATAAAGTTATGTTAAATGAGTTGATATCAGGCAAGGGTTGATCCTTCACAGTTGTCGACATGTTTTTGAAGTGAAAATTTGCATCACTGGCATTATTTTGAAATTTATTTGCCTCAGTGCATGATTTTTCGTCATTTTTTGAGGTTGTGGCTCAACCCTGACGTGATGAGTGATTTTTGATACCGAATTTGAATTCAGCGCCCCAAAATCTATAGGAATACGTGTGTCTTGTTACCAGATCCGCACACTTTTTTTGTGTGGCTGTGTAATCGACATTTCACTCAACTATCTGTGTCTGTGTGAGTCGCATATGCGCCAGGATGAATATGGGTGAGGTAATGTGAGTACGGACATAGCTACCCGAAATGGGTCGCAGATGTGCCACTATACTAATAGTTGTGTTTGCTATGAAAGTGTTAACTCTCAGTTTTTCTTTTTTACTTATTATTCCAAGTATTTGCCTAAATGAGTTTAATTAAAATTTAACCATCTTCCCATTCTAATACTATTAAAGAATAGTTATTGCACATTTTCTAATCATTTGCTTCATCAGAAACAAACATCAAACATTTTAAAATCACGTATTTCTGTCACTAAAAGTTCTAAACGCCTTTTTTGAGCTACTAGTGAAAGGGGCAAGGCACTGACATTAAAAGGTGCACAGGTGTCACTAATCGATCCACTCGCATGAAGCATACTAAAAATCAATAATTATTAATAAGGAATGCGTACATTGCTGTCATAATGCCTTTAACATTAAAAAACAACTACTAAACTTATGCATAGAAAAAACGAAATAATAAATCCTTAATAATTACTAGTTGCTACAGAAGGTATGTGTGAAGAACTGTCTATGTTCATACCCCTTTAGACACATGAACTATTATCATAAGTCCTTCCATGGAGTTCCGAAGTACAGTGAAAATCTGATACTTGGCCGATTTTGGGGCTGACCTTGGCGGGGAATTACCCAGATAGAAGGCTGTTTCGTAGAAAATTGCTTCTGCTTGTTCACGCCTGAGCGACCGCCGCTTATCCCGCGCGGCTCGTTTTACTCCTACTTGAAGCACGGCGTCAATTATCAGAAAAACTCTATCAGGGGACTAACTATCTAGGGTTCACGGTACTTCAAATAAATCTCAATCTACAAAATTGTCTGTTCTGTCAACAGCCACCGTTGCCAACATAATACACATAAAACTTGAAACTTATGTACAGTACCAATCATTATTTTGCATTTTTATGTTTCTTGTATTGATTACAAATTTTTTTAAACGAGCTGGAGCTATCTTCCTCATAAATCTATAAAAGTAACTAATTTCGTTTAATTTTCTTTTTACTCTTACAAAACTGTGTAGAAATACATACACGGAAAATAATTTGCGTAGAGGGGGGTAACAGATACTGAAGAACCAATATCGTCCGCGTGAGGTGAACTTCTGTCGGTTCGAAAACAGAACTACCGCAGTTCAATTCTTCGGGGTCCCGCACAATTCAGCCATCGAACGCACGACGCACAAGTATCGAGAAAACATTAATTCTCCGCATATGGGAGCAGAGCAATCCAACACAGAGAGCGCATGCGGTTCGATACTGATATGCCGGCAGTTCGGAAGTTTGGGTATAACAAGTAGAATGCATCGTGTCTGGCTTCTTCCGAACTGCTGGCATACCGCCGTCGAAAAGCACGCACTCTGTGTGTAGATAGAAAAACGTTTATTTTTCGGCCTGCTGGCCTTAAAAAATTGCCTTGCTTACACTTCCATTTTTACAGAAGTTTCTAACAACTTTGTGTTACAAAATACCATCCATCCACACCTTATTACTAATCCGCTCGCTTCTACAGCCGTCTCCGCGGCTAACACCTAATACTTAACTACTATTTACAATATTTCCAGTTTTCTTGCATCTACTTCCTCTCCTATTTAAATCTTTCCTTCTCTATTCTGCTTCCTTCTTCCTTCTCTTTTTCTCTATCTTACCTAACACCCTCTTCACCCATGCTACTGCCCTTTTGTCACTCCTTTCACGCAAAAATACCTCCATGCTTATCCCACTCCTTTCCACCTCTTCACACTTCTCCAACCAGCGCTCAATTTTTGCATCCCCTTTTCCGCACAGTTTACACATTCTCTTCTCTCTAGAAAGCCAGAACCTATTATAATCCTCCATGCAACCGCATCTCATTCTCGCTATAAGTTCCTGACTTCCTTGCTCTCCTTTCTCACACAAATATTGCGCTCTCTCCCTTGGCATAATCGACACATAGTTTCTGTTAAACCTTGACTCTCTTATTCTCTCCTCTCCTTCTGCCTTCTCTTTCTCCATGCCATTCTTTTGAATCAACTCATATACCTTTCTTCCTTCCTCGTGCATCCTTCTCACTTCATCCATCTGCAATCCCTTCGTTCTAAAATACCTTTCCCTTTCCACCTCCATCGTTGCACCACTACGTCTGTTTTCGTTCTCCCACCAACACTCCCTAACCAGCTTACTTCTCCCCTCTTTCAAAAATTTCTCCTCATATTGACACGCTCGACTCCCTGTTATAATCCCTAAACTTGTTCTTCCTGCCTCTTTCCTGACAACATAGTTCGACGTATTCCTTGACAACCCCAGTGTTCACTTTACAGACCTCTCCTGTATCCTATTTACCTCCTCAATAACCTTCCATCCCCACACCTCCACTCCGTAAAATAAGGCACTCATCACTAGCGAATCAAACAATTTCATTCTCCTTACAAAATCATCTGCGAACAACCTCTTTCCCAGGCCAGTCTGTGTGTTGGACCACTCCGCTTCTGCATGCGGATAATCAATATTGCCTGGATAACTCGCACGTAGCGCATTCCCTAGCCGAATCAAGCGGGACCCCGAAGAATGGAAGTGCCGTAGCTCCAACCTCGAACCGACAGAGATTCAGCTCACTTAGACAACATTGGCTTTACACAGAACGTATAATGATCTGTTTTTTATCTTATTATGAAAATTTAAAATCATTCAAAGTGGACTTAGAATGGTACAGTGACTAAACGCGACGAGCAGCGATACACCGCCCAAACACGACTGGAGCAGTATGGAATGGAGGCTTCGACCCTTATAAAGGGTCAAAGAAGGAAGTAGCGGAATAGGGGCAAGAGGATGAAGTCTGCAATGTGAAATTGATTTCCAAAGTTATTCTGTTCCCATTAAATTCGAAACGTTATGTCTAGTAGTCGCCTCCCCGTGATACTTAAACTAAATCGTGTTTAAATCGTTTAAGCTTAAACTAAATCGTGACAAAAAGTCGAGGCCCCACATGTTTTGATTACAAGTCGCTCGTAAAAAATCGCTAAATTGTTTAATGTAAGAAATTTTAAAGCTTGAAGTGCCAAAATTCTGAAATTTGATCGCTTTAACCCTAAAAAAATTCGGTCAATAATTAGAAGGCAAAACATCCTTAAAAACAGGGTTTTACGGTCACCTATTACAGTCCTAAACTTTCGCCTGGTCCCAGAGATCGGTAGACGTTACGCAACATCTGAGCAAATTTATAGATACTCTTTCAACATTCTTCAATGCAATACATTTTTCAAACTTCTAAAATATTTAATAATTTACTTCTTACTCGGATTCATTTACAAAATTTTACCTTGAGAACGGATTTCGTGTTTCTGTGACTTCTTATGTCTCTTCTAACTAGGGTCTCATTCACACATTCTAACCATTCTTTCCGCGGTCTACCTCTGGGCACGCTACCTTGATACACTTGTTTCGTTAGTCGTTCATTTGGTATTCTCTCATCATGTCCGAACCATCTTAACCGATTTCTTTCCCATGTGTCTACTAGCGTCTCTTCTGCACCACATTCTTTTAGAATTATCTCGTTGCTTACTTTGTTCATCAGGGTTTTCCCGCATATTATGCGCATGAATCTCATGTCAATTGCGTTAATTCTACTCTTATCTTTTTCTTGATAAGTCTCTTATCTTTTTCTTGATAAGTCCATGTCTCGCTACCGTATAGTACAGTCGGTACAAATATAGAATTATGTATTGCCATTTTAGCTTTATTTGATATATTTTTAATTCTGATAAGGGGACCTGCTCTACCAATAACCTTCTTACCTATATTTATTCGTCTATCTAATTCCTCATCTATCTTCCCGTCCCTAGTAAATAAGCTACCAAGGTATACGAACTTATCAACTTGTTCAGTTCTCTCATCATTTAATAAAATATTGCATAGTATTTTCTCACTCTTTCCTTCGAACATCATAGTTTTTGTTTTATTTGCGTTAATTTTGACGCCCATGCTCTTCATGCTTGCATCTAGTTTATTCAACATTCTTTGTAGGTCTTCGATAGACTCTGCAATAACAACCTTATCATCTGCGAACGCTAACCCACGTACCCTTACTGTTTCGAGATCCACACCCTCTTCGTCGAAGAGAGCCATTCTTAAACACTTGTACATAACTAATATAAATAACCATGAAGACGTAACGCATCCTTGTCTAACTCCTTGAATGATATCGAAACAGTCACTCAGTTTCCCATTCACTCTTACACTCGCTTTGCTACCTGTATATATTGTTTTTATAGCTTGTAGGATCCATCCATTGACTCCATACTCTTTCAGGACTTCCCAAAGTTTACTTCTATCTACCTTGTGAAAAGCTTTTTCTAGGTCAACACATGCACAGAAAACTTTTTTTCCTACTCTCAAACTTTTTTCTGTTATTTGCTTTAAGCTAAATATTTGATCCGTACATGACCTTCCTGGCATAAACCCACTTTGAACTTCCCAAATCTTTGCTTTTGTTATTTTCATTACCCTACGAATAAGTATTTTTGAATATACTTTACTTACGGTGCTTAATAAGCTAATCCCTCTGTAATTATCGCACTCGCTTTTATCTCCCTTTCTCTTGTATATTGGTACGATAATCGCTCCTTTCCAATCGTCTGGGACGTCTCCCATCTCGAAACATAAATATATCAATTCGCACAGTCTATGTGGTATGCACGCGCCACCGTGTTTAAGCATTTCAGCGTTTTTTTCAAGTTCTTAATTATATCCCTAACCTCAGTGACACAGACTTTTTCAATTGAGTTTTCCATCGCACGTGTTCAACATCGCAATTGTGGTGTCCTATAGCTTCATTTCCGAATTGTCTCTTAAAATAGTCTCTGAAAGCCTCTAGTATTCCGTCTGCATCATATACCATTTCCCCCCTACTATTTCTCATGTTGACAATTTCTGTATTTTTGTTTCCCTTCATTTCTTAATAAAGCAGTTTCTTCCTTCCTTCAAAGTCGTTTTGTATTTTCTTCTCTTCTTCTGCTCTAACTTTATCTTTACTTTCCTTAATTAATCGTTTGAGTATCCTGTTTTCGCGTCTATAATCATTTTTACGTCTATTTCTTTCCTCATTGCTAAGACCTGCGATGTTCAAAGTTCTCTTGTACGCTTCTCTTTTTGCTTTTTGGGCAGCCTGAATTTCATCATTCCACGACGCATCACCAGAAATTCTTCCTACAACTGCGGTACCACACACTTCGATCATACATCTAACAAGAATATCCCGTAACATTGTCCAGTCACCCTCTAAATCTTTGTTTTTTATACGGTCTTCCCATGTTGCCCTATCTATGCTTTCGATTATCTTATTTTGGAAATCTATTCGCACATCCGGTTTATGTAGGTTCTCAATTTTGATTCACGTTTGTTTTGCTTTCTTGGTTCTCCTTTTTCTCCATCCCCGACCTAAGTTAATTTTTGAGATCAGAAGGTATTGATCAGTATTGCATTCAGGACCCCTCATGACTCTTGTATCTTTGACTAACTCCCTTAGTCTTTCATCCGCAACAACAAAGTCAATTATACTGCGGCTATTTCCTTTAGAGCAGGTGTACATGTGGATCATTTTATGCCTAAACCAAGTATTTGTAATAAACAGACCCCTTTCTAAGCATAGACCAACTAATTTATCTCCGTTATAGTTTGTAATTACTTATTAAAAATTTACTATTGAATTCCGAATTTGGATGTCATACAATTATATAATAATATTATTTAATTACCTTAATTATTCTTTCGTACATACGATAAGCACTAATGCACAATCATTATGATAATTGAACCATGATAATGTTAAAAATCACTTCGGCTTAACAGTGTCACCCTTCTTGGTATATACTTATACCTTGCTTCTTAAAGATAGAAAATTATCATTTTGTGTTCTGGACATTACGGATAATATTTCTGGAATCGACTCCAACATGTAGATTTGGTAAAAATAATCTGAAATTTTTTAAAATTCAATATTTCGTAAAGCTTCTGCTAATGTTATTTGAAAAAAACTGTGATTCTTAGGAAATCGTAAGAAAAGAAATCTTATACATGACAGGAGGCTGTTCTACAAAACAATTTCTACGTTACGGTTTCGGTGTAAATAATCCAGGTAAATTTATAAAAAATCTGAATAAATTTTTTAATTATTTGAAAGCAGGATTATAAGAAATAATTTCAAAATATTTTTAGACAAATATGTTTAATAAGTTTAACAATGAAGAAACCATAAAATTCGCAATGGATTTATTTCCAGTGAATATATTTTTGTTTCTATAATTATAAAAAGTAGAATCAATTCGTTCATAAAAGTTTGTTAACAATTGTCTTAAATTTTTTCTACACAGATACTTTTCGTCAATATGATTATGGAAAAAATGAAAATATGAGAATATATATCTCAACAATTCCTCCAGACTATCCCTTGGAAAAAGTAACTGTACCTATAGCCATTTTTCAAGAGCTTCAAGATTGTTTTGCTACACCAGATGTACGCATCAAACTAAAAGGAATAATTCTAAATCGATGTAGCCTCCATACTTTTATATAATAGGGCGATCACCAAAAAGTTGACAAAACTTCCTTTGAATAATAAATTATTTTCAGAGTTATCTCAATAAAGTAGTTATATCAGAGCACAATTTAATAAAGTTTTATAATTTTAGACTAATTCGTTTAGAAATTAGAAATAAAAAAGTAAGCAAAGATATTAGTCCGGCATCTGTTTTAAAACGATTATTTAAAATAAAAAATGGCTAAAGAATATCACCAAAATTTTTCTTATAATTAGCTGAGATTACAAAATTAAAAAATCATTTTTACAATGTTGACTTCAAATAAAACTTAATGTAATTGGATATTGGAATGGAAGCTTCTAATGTGTCACCTAAGGGTTTACATTTTGCTTGCACCTTCTTCCCTATTCCTGAAAACAACAAGAGTAACAGCTTTAAGTACTTAGAGAATCTTTTTCTCTAGAGGTACCGGTCCCACAACTCTCCGGAGATGAACAACTCCCTTACTCGGCGAGGCTCTTCCAGAGTGCTAAGCGGGAATCGAATCCGCAAGCCAACGGAGTGGGTCCAAAGTCTACGCTTTAGCCCCCACGACCATCGTCCCACTTAAATAACAGTTAATGATGTTGACTATTTTTGTGTAATATTTTTTATAAAATGTCTCAAAATGGTCCATATTAATGTACCATATTATAAAATGAGAGGATACTTTGAAACGTCGAAGTTAAAATAAAATCAACCGTGTCAATATGCATAATTATATTCATAACACATAATCTGCATAATTAAAAAAATATTTTTATATTTTTTGTATTATCGTAAATTTATGCCCTATCATGCGACACTCAGGCATGTTGGAATCGAAAATTGCAATGTCTAACGTGGTCAACTTTTTAGTAATCACTCAATATATATTAATTTGAAAGTTCCTTTTTTGCTAAATTAAAATTGATCTTTCATATTTTCTTTCAGTACATTGAAACGCTAGTAAAAAAACTTCTAAATGTTGTCTATAAGAAAAAAATTTAAGAAATTTAATCAGGTTAGTTTTTCTATAACCAGGGGATTCAGAACACTCGTTTACGAGAAAATTGCAGATCTATTGATGAATTGCAGAAGAAATAAAACTGTTAAATGGTAAAAAAAACTGTTGAGCGTTCCATTAAAGACTTTACAAAACCAACCACATTATTCTCTTCTTCACCTACAAATTTCATTAATTCTTTTGATTGATTTATTTATTAAAAAAGTATTATGTTTGGTTGCTTCTCCTCGATTGATAGTATTCTAGAAAAAATAGAAAAAAACCTAATGACAAAAGCAAAAGCATTACTATTCGATGTTTAAAGATAGAAATACAAAATGCACATATTCTCTACATGATATCTAATTCATTTACTGACAAATCTCACCAGCGATTAATAGAAAGTAAGTTACCTCACAATCACTTGAATTTTTTGTAATTATTCGCTGAAAATCGACTGATACGCCACATCTCTGTATATGAGGTATATGAGGTGAGAAGAAAAAGTTTCTCCTTGAGTGTGGTATTTGTGTAGAAACGGAAAAAAACGCTTTTTAGACTAGCTAAAAGTGTCATATTTATAAATGGACTTCTTCAATTATGAATTATAATATTATATCAATGTTGAGGTTATACGTCTCTTTGTCTGGAGATGGCCCCTGCCATTTTACAATAAAAATTTAATTTTACAAGAGGAACATAAAATCACACTGTCTGAAAGTGTTACGGGAATATTCCTGTCTGCATGTGATTTTAAAGTATCACATTCATTTTCAACCATTACAGTAAAATTCCCACGATAATCACTGGTATTTTTATGTCCTCTGATTAATGCGGTAATTTTCTACCACTTTTTTTACAGTGTAGATGAGGACGAGAATATCCCTTTCACTTTTACTGTTTAAATATGAATAATTTATTATTCATTTTAAAATACTTTCTTTAATAGAATCTCAAACATGCATTAAGGAATTTTTTAGGAATAATATGGATAAAAAGAAGTATGAGGACACTTTTTACTTTACTGGTATTATTTATAAAAGTACAAGTGTAAATCGTGGATATTATTGGATATGCTTTTCATTCTTTCCATTGCAACCTAATATATATTTATTTGTTTAAACAATATAACCTTTTTGGGGCGCTTTAGCATGGGGCTTAGGTATCGCCAACGAAGGGAGGCGCAGCCGGAAAACCCCGGTTGCGCCCCAAGCAACTACGCTACTGCTCGTGGGAGTGTGTTAGGGGTGTCAAACCCATATATCTGGTAGATGAAATTCTTCGTTGGATAATTCTCTACAGGCCCCCATACATTTCCGTCACATTTTTTTAAACCCTAAAAAATTAATTCAGAAACTAAAAACAGTGATTTTTCCCCATGCATTTTACATGGAAAATTTCAAGTCAAAATCGGCACCCGTTAAAATAAAGAAATAAAAAATTAGGGAATTTATTTTTTTGGATTTGGAATGAAATAGGGGGGGGGGGGTCGTTGCACTCTTAACGTTAAACTTTGCATATTTAACTCTACACGTTATATACAGTTAAGATATAAATTTTCCTGATGAAAATGCTCACAAATTAAACTGGGCACATTAATGTCTATACACGTTAAACTCTACACGAAAAAACTATGCACATTAAACTCTGCACGGTTAAATGTACACGCTATTATATCTACACATTTAACACTGCACGTTGAAGGCTTAAGTCTAATATTAATTTGTGGATAAACATCTTTTGTAATTATAATTTTGTTGAAATACTTTGAGAATCGGAATTTTCGCAAGTAGTAAAAAAAGCCTTAGGGCACCAATTAAGTACTTAAAACGTATCTGCATCAAGGATTCAGAAATATATAGTAAAGTTGAAAAAACCCAAAGTATACTTCCCAAAAATTCTGACGACATCAAACCCATGACAGGTGATAAAAACACATCCTATTAAGGGTAGTCTGATTTTAGGGGTTTCATTTTCAATTAATAGATATTCAATCGATGCAGCGCAACTTGATCCATCAACTTGAGGGATGCAACGCTGATGAAACGTTGATACAACGGTGTATTTTCCCTATTTTAAAAAAAATTTAACTTCATGTCTTTCTTAGGAGATATTTGTTATTGAAAGTAACAATGACGTTAAGTCCTCTTTATAGCGATCCGGGTGCATTCCAGCAACTTTCAGACTCAAATAATGTATAGCGAGACCAATTACGAATCCAAAAATAAAATTTCAGGTTGGCTCATGAAGACTTATTATTTTGGAAGATTTTGAGTGCGACAAGGAAATTTGAATCGTCTCGCGCACGGGAGGTTACAAAACTCTGCCCGCCGCAATGGCCATTATTGCACGCAGCGGCAACTTTTGACAGACAGGTTTAAATTTTCTTGGTGCGCTCGATATTTTTGGAAACATTGATCGATTTTAATAGTCCTCGTAAAATATCATCCACACATCATTTCCTGAAACAAATCTACTTTAGCTGGCCGCGCAAAAGTCTTATTTAATTATTTAAATAATTTGTAATTCGAAAAATATTGTAATGATACTAGAAATTCATTCTATTCCTAATATTTTACTAAATTTTTATTTACAAAAAAATCTGTTTGCGATTAATCGTTGTCGCGATATCTTCATTAGAATTTTTACATTCTCATCAGAGGAGGAATTAGATTTGTGTAAAATTTAACGCCCCCTTCCTCAACATTTTTGTCAAATGTCGACGTTTTAAGGCCCTCTAAATCCGAAAAACAGGTTTTTACAAATGCGTCTGTCTGTATGTGTGCATTCATGTCTATCTGTGAGCACGATGACGATTGAAAAAATTAATCTATTAGATTGGCCTTTGTATACGAACATTTTCTTCTAATGAATTTTTTGGAAAAATTAAAATTTTGACGTAACAAAACATAATGAAAACTAAAAAGTTTAATTTTTTGGTTAAACATTCAAGATATGACAAAAGATGAATGGACAAAAATTGTGCACCAGAGAAAGATCTGCAAATCTGTTATTATTCACTTTTTTATAGGACACGTAGTTTTCGCTTTATGCGTAAAAAATAGCATTAAAAATAGAAAAATTAAATTTGTAGACAAACGATACACGGTACAAAAAAAGGCAACATTTTTTCACTCAAAAAAGATCTACAAAAATTAATCCTGAAAAATAACATTGAATATAAAAAATTAAACGTTTAGAAAAATGAAGCAAGGTACGAAAATACATAAATGGCCAATAATTTTGCATTTAAAAAGACTGTACAGATTTGGGATAAACTTTTCTTTTAAGAATACATTAAAAATGGGGAAAAATAACTTTTTGGAAAAACGACATAAGCTACAATAACATTTTAACTAATAAACTGTTTCGTCTAAGTTGATGTACACATTTTCTTCGAAACACTTGACGCTAGGTTGCATATTTTTGGTTACAAAAAATTGAAAATAAATCAAAATAAATTCCTGGAAAAATGACACAAAGTCCACTAAAAAGTATAATAACAAAATAGTTTTTCATATAATGCGCATTTAAAAATTTTTAAAAATAAGATAATGAAAATACGTATGTTTCAATATCAATACATTTTATCAATTGCAATAAAAGAAATTCATTAAAATGATACATTTTTCATAGTAGCAAAGTATAAAAATTTGTGAAAAGAAGGAGCAAATATTAAAATAATAATGAAAAATAAAATTTGGACCATTTCTATTTAATCTTTAGCTGCATAAAACAATATCGCCGTGGTGCATTCATAGAAAAACAAATGTATATTTTTGCGGACAATTTAATGTAAACTTATAATTTATAATGAAAATTACTATTTATAAATGATTATTAATAATAAACTGAGAAAAATAATATTTTCTATAAGTTTAGTGTGTATACTTCAATGTGCAGAGTTTCATCTGCATAGTTTTAACGTGTAGACTTTAATCTGCAAAGTTGAACGTGTACAATTTAATGTGCATAATTTCAACGTCTAGAATTTTCAGATAACGAAACTTACAATTCAAAAGAATTATTGTGGAGAGTTAGTTTGTGTGGACTTTACCGTGTAGACTTTAATGTGTAGAATCTTTCAACTTACTATTTAATGTGTAGACTTTTCACGTGGTGAATTAATTGTGTTGGCTTGAATGTGTACACTTAAATGTGAAGACTTTCACGTAGTGAGATGAATCTGTAGACTTTATGTGCATACTCTCAAGTGTTAAATTAAATGTGTAAAGTTGATCACCTTAATATAATGTGTACAAGCAACGTGCACATTCGAACAACGTCTAGATCCGATATGTGTAGTATCGATACTTAGCCCATAGTTTTTCAACGGATCTCCACGATTCGAGACCCCCTGAATCCCAAAATCAAGCTATTAAGATGGCATCTGTCCGTCTATCCGGCCGTCCGTCCATATAAACGATAACTCTCGAAAAAATGAACGGATCAAATCGATCGTTGACACACTTTTTTAGGTCCTAAGAGAAAGTACGAGTTCGTTAACCAGCGATTTTTGATAAAAATTCAAAAAGTGAGCGCATTAAAAAAATTTTTGAGAAAATTTTTTTCTGAATTTGAAAATTCTATGTACGAATTTGTATAGTATTAAAAGACAAACAATGTATTCTTATGTCTTTTTTCGATAAAAATTCTCAGATTTATAGAATTTTCAAAAATTTTAAAAACAATTAAAAATAAAAATTTTAAGCCAAACAACGCACGATATGAAAAAAGTCAAGAGAAGAAAAACATTGCTTTTTGAAAGAGCTACAAGATTATCATAACAAATTTTTGAATTTTCCTGGAAAATTGAAAATTTAAATTTTGATAGCACAAAAAATAATCAAAAATTTCATTAACAAAAATTTAAAAAGATTGTGATTGCAAAAAAGATTTACAATTTCGTTAAGAATCAATTCCTAATAGGAAGCGTACTTTTTGTTTTATTCTTGAAAAATAACATTGAAAATAAAAAGAAATAACAAAAATTTATGAAAAAATGACGAAAGTTACGAAAAAAAGATTTAACAAAGCGCGATTACAGATATTTATCGAAAATCGAGCGCGCAGCGTGATTGTCACGATGAGAATTTGTACACCAACTCCTACACAGCTTTGAGAAACTTAATCTTTGACTATACTTAATTAAGTAGACAATTCTGAATATGAAGACGCATATAAATAATGCCATCTAAAAGAGATCTTTTTCATAAAGTTTTATTCAAGCATTCCAAATGCAAAGCATAAATATCCGAGCGCGAAGCGCGATGTAACCCGTTATCGAGCGTGAAGCGCGAGATTCAACAGACGGCGCCCCTAGGCGCGCACAAACCTGGAGCCGCGCGCGCAGCGCGTGGCGAGGATGTGCCCGCGAAGCTGGCAGATTTTTTCGCTCAAAATGATCGCAAGATATATCTCAGAAATTTAAACTGAATAAACCGTTACGTGCATTATTTTGGCCGATGGTCAGCCACGACCTCCAGCGTTTTATCATTCATTAATATTTAATAATTCATTTAGAGTGTTTTCATTTGCCTCAGAAATAATTGGCCAAATGAAAAAATGGAAAGGCAAAAATTATTTATTTTATTTTAAAGTTATCAGAATTAAAATTTTTTTTAAAAATGTTAATTTTTCAAATATTAATGAACGTTCTATTGATATTATACATATAACTGATAAAACTTTAAAACCTGAAAAATTATTTTGATTTCGGCTCCTCTGTTTTGTAATAAGTTTATTATTTATTGTTTATTCTATAAAATAGAAGGTTTTACCGTATATTTCACTATATTCATTTGATCAAATTGTACAAAATGAATCGATAAACATTATCGTATTTGTAAAATTAAGAATTTTCTCTCTTAGAAATGTTAAACAAATTGACATATCTGTATATAATATAATAATTATTATTTTAAATAACGGTATTCAATAAATTAACTTCCATCTTATTTGTTATAAGTTAAAGGATGTAAAGTATACTATTAGCGCACCTAAAAAAGCGTGTTTCCGCTAGGCCATTTAATTCTGTAACTGAATTTGATTAGTTTTCAGTTTGTAAGAAATAAAAATTTTAGGCCAAAAAATTTTTCCACCTAAAAAAACGATTTTTCATTTATTGAAGAATGAGCTCTAGATTTTATGAAAGCTAATAGAAAATTTTAAAGAAATTTTCGGGCTTAGAATGCAAAAATTTGTGATTACATTAGTCATTAGTAAATAAGGTGTAGAGGGCATCGCATTAAAAAATATTATCTGTAATAATGATTACTAAACCAACGAGAAATTTTTCTCAGTGCCGGCAGCGTCTTAACATAAAAAGAAGGTTAATTTTGCAAAACTGTTAATTGACAAAAACATATCACTTCATTATATGACGTGAAAGCTCGTTTACATAATTGAAGTTATGTGCTATTTTGTTTTGCATATAATACTCGCACATGTGACCATCGTGAGAAATTTATTGTCAACATACCACTTAAATTCATTATCAATTAAATATTTATTGAAAAATGTTTTAAAAAGTAACACCTTATTGTTCGCATTACATATTTCTTCAACTGGTCTGAAGCAGAAAAACCTAATTCCTTCTCCGTACAACATCTAATACTACTACAACTTCTACCACACAACTGCTTCATACAACACAGTTCGTTAACGCAGAATGTCGCATGCTCAGCAATACATTAGTGCATTCCTTCAATTTGTGTTAGTTATTTTGCTTATGACTTACACTGTTTATATTAAAATTACCAAATGGAGCTTAAACGGTCAAAGTTTGATTTATTTTGAATGAGCAAAATGAAGATGTTAATTGTACTATAACTACTTACTCATGTCAGTATTATTTTAGTGTCGAGTGTTCTTCAAGATATAAACAAGAAAATTGTAAGTAATGACCGAATGAATTATAGAATAAATGAACAATTAGGGGCGATTTTTTTGCCTTTTTGTTACTTTCTTATAACATGTATTACGTTTCCCAAAAAACTTCTGCTAAGTCGTACACACCTACACCTCGCTATCCAAAACGGTTTAAAATTAGGGAAAACACCTCGAACATTGTAAAGATGATTTAGAACTCCAAATAAATTCCTTGACACTTTAAAATTTCTCCCTCATTATAATTCTTCTAAAAAACTATACTTTTCCACGTCAACGTGTGCAGCGGAACATAGATATGTATGAAATAAGCATAAAAAATAATACAATTTAGAAAACACGGTTAGTTAATCTTTTTTTGCTCTTTCTTAGCACTCCGATAATATATAATACGTTCCCTAAAAACTACCTCTAAGTCTTACATACCAATCTCTCGTGATCAAAAACGTTCTAAAAGTGTTTAAGGAAACATTAAACAACGTAAACATGTTTTCGCACTTTAAATTAATTACTTGACACCTGAAAATCCCCCCCCCTCCCATTTTAATTGTCCCAGAAAACTACCCTTCGATGTGAACGTGTGCAGCCGAACATATATATGTATGAAAAAAGGATCAAAAATAATACAATTTAGAAAACTCTGTTAGTTGATATCTTTTTGTTCGGTTTTTGCTCTTCGATGATAAATAATACGTTCCCCCAAAACTAACCCTCAGGCATACATATGCCAACCTCTCATGATCAAAAACTTTCTAGAAGTTTTAAAATAAACATTAAACAATCGTAAAGATGTTTCAGAACTTTAAATTTATAACTTGATACTTGAGAATTTCCCCATCATTATAATTTTACCGAAAAACTATTTTTCTACGTGAATGTGTGCAGCGGAACATATATACGTAAAAAAAAGGATATATATATATATATGTGTGTGTGTGTGTGTGTTGCGCTGCATGCGAGCACGTGGAAGGGTCGTTTTTTGGGAAGATTATAATAAGGAGGAAATTTGCAAGTGTCAAGTAATAGATTTGGAGCTCTAAATCATGTTTACATTGTTCAAAGTGGTTTTCCCGCTTTTAAAGCGTTTTTGATTACGAGGGGTAGGTAAGTATGACTTGGTGTTAATTTTTGAGGCACGTATTGTATTTCATAGGAGAGCAAGAAAGGAGACAAAAATAGACCCAAACAGTGTTTTCTGAATTATATTATTTCAAATGCTTTTTACATACATATATGAACTCCGCTGCATACGCTCACGTGGAAGGGTAGTTTTTGGGTGAAATTATAATGAAAAGGAAGTTTTCAAGTGTCAAGTAATTAATTTAAAGTTTGGAAACGTCTTTATGTTGTTTAATGTTACTTTTAATACTTTTAAAACGTTTTTTATCTCTAGGGATAGATATGTATGATTTAGGGATAATTTTTGGGGCACGAATTATATTTCGTCGAAGAGCAAAAAAAGAGCAAAAACTATCAACTAACAATGTTTTCTAAATTGTATTATTTTTCATCCTTTTTTCATACATATATATGTTCCGCTGCACACCTTCACAGGGAAGGGTGGTGTTTTGGGGAAATTATAATAGAACGGGGGGTATTTTTGGGGAACGTATTATACGAGGTGTGTTCAAGAAATAAGGTGACTTTATGGTTTTCTCAAAAAATATTCATTTATTCCTCAATATTTGTGTTGTCCCCTTCAAAGTAATCCCCCTCAGATATAATACACTTGTGCCAACGCTTTTTCCAATCAACGAAGCTCTTCCGATAATCATTTTGTGGTATAGCCTAGAGTTCTTTCAGCGATGCAGTTTTTATCTCCTCAATCGTGTACCAACACAACAAAACAAAAAATTTAAAACTTGAATGTACGTAGCCCGTGAAAATTGAAAAGTCACCTTACTTTTTGAACACACTTCGTATATCATCAGAGAAAAAGGGCAAAAAGTATCAACTAACAGTGTTTTCTGAATTGAATTATTTTTCATGCATTTTTCATCCATAAATTTGTTCCGCTGCGCACGTTTACGTGAAAGGGTAGTTTTTTGGGAAAATTATAATAAGGGATAACTTTCCGAATTTCAAGTAATTAATTTGGAGTTTTAAATCATTTTTACTAAAACGTAATATATGCCATCAGAGAGAAAAGAAAAAAGAAAAAAAATCTCCCCTGATCGTTCATCTCATTATAATAATTTTTAGTAAGTTTTCATAGGCGGCGTTGAGTGGATTCCGTGCTAGCACCGCCACCCTTTTCTCGGAAGTTTAAAAAGCAAAGAAAACTTTTTTGTATCCTGCATAGCTTGACCAAAAAATGAAATTTTTGATTATTTTTCGTGCCATCAAAATTTAAGTTCTAAGATCAGAAACGTTCATGAATTCACGAATTCAGTGAAATTCCGCGAATTCAATGAGTTCCACTGATTCCTCGAATTCCTTCAATTGTATGAAGACCGAAAATTCCATGAATTTCTTGAATTACGTGTATTTCATAAATTCCATAAATGTCGGAATTCCTTCAATTTCACAAATTCCGTGAATCTTGAGAATTCCGTGAATTCCGTGATTTAAATAAATGCCGTTATTTCAGTGAATTCCATGAATTCCATAGAGTCCATGCATTTTACGAATTCCGTGACTGAATTAATTCCATAAATTCCTTGAATTCTACGAATTCCGCAGACTGTTTGCTCATAAATTAAATCCGCTATATAACATTTTGACTTCTCTTTTTTGGGAAAAGTTAGAAGAGGTTGGTGCAGGTTAGTTCAGATTTTCAGGATGCAACTTTGTTCAAGATTCAATGTTCAAGAGATAATAAAACAACCCTTAAAAGAAATGCAGAGTTATATCCTAGTAAGTAAATGTAGCTCGTACTTATTTTGAAGCTACTTCCTATCCTGACATTTCAATCAGAATATCTTCTGTGTTTTTGTTCCTTAAAAAATACCATTTTCCTGGTTTTAATTTTTTAGGGATGTGAAAACATCTTCCCCTCCCCATTAAATCAGTTTAAAGACATATTCTTGCTATACACGCTTCCTCTACTTATTTGAAAGTGATTTCATATCGTAGCAGTTAAATAAAACATCTCTAGTGATTTACGTTACTAAGAAATGATGATTTCCATACTTTGATGTTTAAGGTATAATAACACCTCTAAAAATGTTATATACCCAACAAATCGTTAATCTAGTTCGTGGGTACATTAAAAAAATCTCTGGGTTATTTAATACAAAGCATTTGAAACCTTGAAGTCCCCGAATTCTGCGATATGATTACTTTAATCCTATAAGAAATTTGTTTAATAACTAAAAGGCAAAATATCCGTAAAAACAGGGTTTTATCGTCACACTTCTCAATCCTAAACTTTCACTTGGACCCAGAAATTGGTCGATGTTAGGAAACATCTAAACAAATTCAAAAATATTCTTTTCACTTTCTTGATGCAAAACATTTTTTGTAATTGTAAAATATTCAATAATTTACTTTTTGCTGATGCAAGAGCAGTGTAATAAATTAAATTTCTAATGGAATCATAGTTACGCAAAAATATCAATTGGAATATTTTATGCTTTAATCAGTGCTGGCGTGTGGGCCGGCACATAAGGACAAGTAGTTAAAAAAGTAACCTTTCGATGAATATAGTAGTCTATAGTTGTCTTGGAATCTCTGAAACCTGAATACAATAAAAAATAACTTTAACTCTGAGCATGGCACACGCGTTTTTTTGGGCATAGTTTACAATAATTATCATAGTGGACCCACAATAATATTTTTGGAGTCGACTACAACGACATAGATTTGGTAAAAATAACTTCAACATTTTTAACTTAGAATATCTCGTAAAATGTCTCATAATGAGATTTAAAAAAACTGTGATTTTTAGAAAGTTCTAAAAAAAGAAACCTTATCCATTGCTGGAGGATGTTCTATAAAACAATGTATGCATCATAATTTCAGTGGAAATAGTCTAGGCAATCCTACATTTTATAACAAATATTGATCAACTTTTAAATTATTTGAATGTGGGATTTTAAGCAATAATTTTAAAATATTTTGTCAGACAAAGTTGGCACAATGTTAGAAATGAGAAAACCATAAAATTCGCAATGAATTTATATGCAGTCAAATTATTTTTGTTTTTATAATTATAAAAACTAGAATCAATTCGCAATTAACTCTGAAACGATTGAATTTTGAAATAATTGCTCATTAAAATTTTTTTGCAATTTTTATTTGGATAAAATTTTAATATTTGGATATAAATGTAATTCCTGCAGAACAGAAAGGCAGGGAACTCAAATCCAGAACTTAATCGTTCGTAAAAGTTTATTTGCTGTTGTGTATTTTAATTCGTTACTACACAGGTACTTTTTGTCAGTATGATTAAGGAAGGAGTAAAAATAAAGTAAACTTCCACCTGTGCGCCCCACCGTAAAACGTATACGATCACGAATTTCCCCCTCTGGAGGGGGAACTGCGCATGTGCTGAAAAGCGCGGGTCTATTTTGAATCAGTAAAGATATACAATCAATAATAATGCTTTTCCGCGCATGTGCAATAAAAACAGTCACGGTCCGTTAGGACAGGCCTGTGCAGAGAGGGGAGTTCGACTTAATCACCACATGTTTGAGTTCTACCACCAGTCTCTCTACTCAGCTACGGAGGTGGTCAGTTTCTGAAACGGAAGGGAGGTATTCAGTGATGTAGATACGTAGTATGTCAGAAGGCGTCTTAGGGCATAAGTCTTTAATAGCTTAACGAATAATTGCTTAACCTGTTTTTGTGAGGGAAAACTCAGCGAAATTTTCAACTTTACAAGTTTATTGCGATAGAGAATTTTAAGGTCTTTTTTATTGAACTATTTGATTGTCCTACAATAAGAAATAAAAGAGGCAATTACATTCTCTAAACTATATTACTGTATTGTAATAAATTCACATTCAATGTATGAGCCTTTATGTATATTTAAGAGCATTGATTTCAACATTTTTTAAATATTAGCTTGCACTTTACAAAGAAATTCTCAAAATTATTTGAAATCAGGATTTTGCAATAAACCTATTTAATGTTATGGCGCTTATATATTTCCTTTATTTATTATTGCAAAGTAAAATGCAATAATATATTAACTAGTCATAATTTAAAATTGTTTCAATATTCATAAAATCATATTCATGTCGTAAAATGCTATAATTTTTCAAGCTCAGGATGCCAGTAAACATTTCTATTATGTCCGAGTTGCATTTTACAGCATTAAAATAAAAATATTGAATTTCAAATTAGTCGCCCTAAAACACCTACTTCAAAACTTATCTGCGGTACTGAATTCTGCCATATACGTCACGTGGCATGCATCACGAACAACCACGAAGCCTTTCCAGCAGTGAGTGGAGGTTGGTGGTTGGGTTAAAGCCCCAAATCGCTTTTCGTGCAGTTATGACGATTATCCAGGCTCAAACATGTGGAGTTTGAGTCAAACTCCCCTCTCCGGACAGGCCTGCGTTAGCATACGATTGATTAGCATGACTGATATTTCATTTCCTTGAAATAGTACGATTTGCCAACTAAAAATTAATATAATAGAATTAAAAACCGTCGCAAATATTTTGCGGCATATTTAGTATTGCAGCTTGACCTCACGGTCATGACCGAATGGGTGCAAGTGTCAGGAAGGTTTAGCACAGTTGTTGATAACTGTTTATATACGTATAATATATTTGACATAGGAATACAGACAACTTTTTTGGATAAAATAAGCTAAAATTATAAGTAAGTTATAAATGTCTGAATAGTACGAGGGTAGTTCAATAAGTCCTTAGAATGACCAACAGATGGCGCGCGAATCGCTCCAAATAATCTGTTTTCAGTCAGCACCACTCCCGACTAGATAT
>NC_046665.1:59915627-59926863 GCF_010883055.1 Belonocnema kinseyi
AGACGTCATTGCCTCTGTAAGTGCTTATTTTGAGGAACTTCCGAAAACGCACTTTTCTGAAAGATTAAAAAAACTTGAAAAGCGATTGACCAAGTGTATAGACCCCCGTAATATTTCTCAAGTTTAGAATTATTTTCTCAGTCATGTACCATTCTTTTGTCGATTAGAAATATTCCAGTGTCACAAAAAAAATATTCACAATTTCAGGTTGGTGTATAAGATCGAATAGTCTCATTTCAAATTTCGGACAGTTGATTGTATTTCGGGACACTAAAAGGTCGTCAATCGACAAAGGAATGGAACATGGCTGAGAAAATACATTCTACACATGAACAATTTTACTATTTTGAAATTTGTGAGTTACTTTTACGTTTCGAATATTTGCTCGAAAAAGTTATCTGCATTTCCATGGCGTCATATTAAAATACACAACTCAAACTTCCTGCTCTTCGAGCCTCTTTTTAATTGATCAGCCCGTCTCTCGGGCGTGACGGTCTAGCCCGCGTAGGGACGTTGGTGGGAGGTGAAGAAACTGCGCACGGGAAAATATATGCGTATAGGGGCAGGGGAACTAGTCGCGCAGGGGCATAGGCGAGCGGGGACATAAGTGGAAGTTTACGGTATGAGAATGTATAATTCAACAATTCGTCCAGACACTGTTTAATAAAGTTTAAAAATTTTAGAAGAATTTTTTTAGAAATTTAAAATAAAAAATTCCCAAATAATTTCTCTTAAAATTTTTGTTTACTTGAGATTCCAAAAGTCGAAAACGATTTGTCGGCCTTGATTTGAAATATGAGCTAATAATAGTTGGTTAGACGCTCGGACTTCACCTCAGAGGTCCGGGGCTCGATACCTGAGCCCGCACCTCTGGAAATTTTTCTATGAACCTTTACCGAGGTTCTGGTAGTTCGGAAACCACCTTAAGCTGTAGGTCCCCCCATCGTTTGCTTGACTGCAACCCAGTTCGTTAATGATGGGGTAAAACCCAGGCTTTGTTCAATATGTCGGGGCACACTGCTCTCATCAGATCACTTGATTGCATTATAAAAATGCATCCGTGACTGATGATATATACCGGAACAGCCCCGTTTTAAATAATCAAAAATAAAATCCAACTCAAACCAAAAATGCCTTCGACATGTTGGGCAGTAACCATCTTAAGCCTGTGACAAAAATAAAAAATTAATAATTAATAATAATAATAATTTATTATTAGATTAATTATGAAGAGTTTTCTCAACTCGGCAAACAAAATCAGGACGATCAACACATATGCCATCCCTGTCCTTACGTACTCCTTCGGGCTCATCAAGTGGTCTAACACCGCCCGTGAAAAGTAAACAGAATCGTTCGTGTAGAAGGATTCTTCATTGCCATACAGGACAAGGTTGTCAGCACCACGAATTATTGCAAACACGTGTTACATCAGGACGTGGTTGACTGGTGCCGATTATGTGGAGATACCAACTAATCCATCGAGCACATTATTGATGGCTGTCGCGTAATCGCTCAAAGAGAATATACGCACAGACATAATGATCTAGTGGGCATTATACATCAACAACTTGCCCTAAACCTAGGACTCTTAAAAGAATGGATGCCCTTCTATAGATACATTTCAATGTCCGTTTTAGAAAGCGGAGATTACATCTTATATTGGGATGTCCCTATCCAAACGGATCATTACATCCGGTTCAATCGACCTGACATCGTGTTGCGAGAATAAAAGGTGGAAGAGCCTACATCATCGACATTGCTTGTCCGCTTAACCGAAATTTGCAGTCAACCTATACAACCAAGGTCCACAAGTATAGCGAGTTAAGGCATGAAGTAAAGACCATATGGAGGAATGTGAATCATACATCTATTCATCCCATTGTGATTTCGGCTACAGTCAATGTGCACGCAAGATGCACTGAACATCTTGAACATTTAGGAATCAGTAGGTTATTGGCAGCAGCTCAGAAGGCGGTTTTATTAAACCCCTTTCGCATTGTAAGAAAGTTTCTTGATCATCAGGAAGCGAGCGACTAGAAAACCCGTAGAGTGGCAGATGGTACTCTAAGAAAGCATCCAGAGGTGACTGTTGTCACCTCCAACGCTCGTGGCCGCTCGTAATTGTATACCTACAACATCATCGCAGGAGGTTTCAACCATCGTATTAAATTATTTGAATTAACTTCTACAATTCTAATCTCATCAGTCACTTGACTTAGTCCGTGGCTATGATGTATAACCGGGTTTACCCAAGTAAAAGTTTAATAAAAATACTGGAATAATAATAATAATAGTAATAATCTTAAAACGCTGAAATTCCACATATTTAAAAAAAAATTATAATAGTCAAATGGCTTATCACGCGATCTTTAGCAACGTTTAAAATTCATATCTCTTTGTTGTCGAATTGATTACGGACTTGCGTAGGGCAGTGGGGGAATCACGAATCAGTAATGTGTCATCCAACTTGTTACTTCCCGCAAGACAAAAAGACGATCGAGTCAGGATTGAAGCTCTAAAATACCTGCAGGGTCTCAAAAAGCACATTTTGATGTGAATTTGTTTTAACAGTGAGAGTGAGTACATTGGTCTGCACCTTGGTTGACACTAAACAGCCAGGAAAAAGGTTCGAGCCTGCTCAACAAAGAGACATCATGTTACTACCTGAGTATGCACTACAACCCCCTCCAACAATAAATGTAGCGCCCTAAACTCAAAAACAGAGGGAAGAGCATAAGGAGAATAACCATTGGGTAGAAACCATTTTGTTACCAATGAAACCTGAAGGTCACTCAATAGAAAGACAAAAACATTCAATACATTATTAACATCCCGCCTCCTCCCTCGTTCGCTGAATGAAACAAATTCCACAAATTCATGTCAAGAGCTTGGTGCGGTCCGCACAATTGGCCGCATATTGCTAGCTCGAGCAGAATGACATTGAGTGACACAGTACAGTTCCTTATCGGAAGTTGTTGCTTCGGGTATTCTTTCTAATGATCTGTCTACGAGATCATTACTGGAAGTTAGGTGTCGAGATCTTCAGGATCGTCCATACTTGGAAGTAAAGGTTGGCAGTTCACCCATGCTTCAATTTCTACAGCGAGAATACACAACTTTTACAGTAGAAAGATCAGAAGATCAGAAGGGTGGTTGATTCCTCCTTAAAGATGCAGCCTTGACCTCGGAAAACACAAAACCAAAAACACGGTGTGGATTTCTCCGGGAGTAAGGAGCTGATCCATGAGTTCAAAACGCTGTACAGCAGATTTAAAAATAAGTTCACAGCACAAAAAACGCACACTCACTTTTGTTAGACGAGTCAATGACGTGAAATTTCTGATCGTAGTGAAATTTCAGTGCGCGTTCGATAGCGCAATGGATAGCTGCTCAAATTCCTTAGAACTTGCTTACGAATTGTCAGTTAGGGAAGCCTCATAATGCCAGTGAAATGGTGGTCAGTTAGATTCACTCTGAGAAGAAAATTTGGGGCCATTATACCAGAAACTCTGGTTTATAAAGCAAAAAAGCGTTGGAGAAAGTTCGCTGGATCTCTGAAATCCGATTGGCGACATAAATCGGCTAGCGGGAAGTATCAACCGCTTGAGTTCGACCAACATCGTTTTGTGAGTCAGATCGAGCATCTGTGATCGTAAGAGAGAGTTCCAACTCCTCGCATACTAACTTTCTGCGATAAAGTGATCACACTATGATCGCGAAGAAGAAGGGCATTCTGTTTGAAAAGAAGCAAAGGTTGCCGAGATTTAAGATGATGAGGGCGCGTCTACCAGCAATCTCCATTGGCTTAGGTTAATGGAAATATTGATGGTTTTTTGTAAGAAACTAAGGTGGAGAAATAATTTGCGGGATAAAGGTAGATCTTAGGACCAGGGTCGAGCAGGGCTTTTGTTCGAAGTTGCTGTATATCCGAGGTCTTCACAGCGACTTATGATGTACCAAGCAGGCCTTGTCAGGAAGCAGAAAGAGGCCGAATAGGGAGATTTCGAATCCGAACGAACATTCTCAGTGGCTGAAGGATCCGAGTCTTCATTCGAAGGCCGTTTACAATGTATTACATGTATTCACATAGCGTAATATGATTCTGTTCATAGCATAGATGACGAGTCTTCGAAGGGCAGTTTGACGCCAATCAAGAGCATCGACATTATGCCACCCTTGACAATGACCGATGTAGTACTTTAAGTTATAAGAAGCACAAGATGGATTGACAGATGTAGTTAAGAATCGGAACTTCACTTTCGTGCCGAGCTAGGCGTTCTACCTTTAAGCGGTGGACCTTCCCCAGGATTTACTTATTTGGCATATACAACATTTTGGTAGCCTGAAGTGCTCGAATTCGCTGTTGCAGAAACACTGGAATTTTAGAAGTGTGTGAAAATGGTTCTCTATATGTGTAATTGAAGTTACTAATGACAATTTGCTTTTCGAAAAGTCCATGTCTGTCAAGATGAGAAATACCCATTAATCATCATAAACTTTGTAATGTTTGCAGACCTGCAACCAATCTTAATATCAAGATAGATCCTTAGTATGGAGTTTCATCTTGCGAACATCGAAGAACCGAAAATGAAGAGATAAGGAAGATTAAAGAACTTCCCATTCAATATGAAGACTCGGGGGGGGGGGGGGGGGGGGGGGGATGTTAACTTGTTAGACTTTCATCAAGATTCGAGAAAAATTAAATAACAAAGCAACAAGACAAAAACATATAATCTGTCATTGTAAATATGTCTGTTATGCCCGAGAGCCACTCTTGAGGCATTTGTAATGTTGCAAAGAATACACTGTCAATATGCCTGTCATGCATGAGAGCCTGTCTCGAGGGGTTCGCAATGTTGCAAACGGGACGTTTGAAATATTAAAAACAATGACGCAGGCAGTAAGTAGGTTCGTCACAGAGGCGGTCAATGCAGTCGAGCGTCAACGCTTTCAATGTAAAAAGTCAACCTTCCCTTGCCCCTTTCACCCGCTGTCGACAGCAGCGCGCGTACAATTGGGCTGCGAACTAAATGTAATCATAATGGTACGCGGTCCTCTACTTCCAATTGCGTTGACCGCCCCTGATTCTTCATGTCTAAGAGCCTGTTTTCAGACGTTTGCAATGTTAAGAAAAATTTCAGTCAGTAACTTTGCCATATCTGAGAGCCTGTCTAAGGCGCTCGCCGTGTTGCAAGAAAGCTATCAATACTGTATTCGTCGTACCTGAGTGCTCGTCTCAAAACGTTTACAGGATTGAGAACAACAATACAGACAATGAGTTGATCATACCTGAGAGCATGTGTCAAGGTGTTCGCAATGTTACAAACAGTCCATAATTTCTCTACTGTAAAGGTTGAATTCTTAACCAGAATCCCCGAAAATCCTGTTGTTATACGTAGTTTTTGGCTTGACCCCCTTCATCCTCAAACTAGTAACGTACGTATTTTATGAAAGGCTCCTTATTTTTACTCCCATTTAAAATTCGATAAATAGGAAAATTGTATGTTCCCAATTTAAGACAGGTCTATCCATTTTACAATAATTGATTCGTATATTTTATTAAAAGCTTATCTGCTCGATGACAAAGACTTTGACGTGTGTTTGGGAAATAATCGAGGAAACATTTTTGCCCAAAAGCATCAAACTTACTCCATAACAAGTACATGTTTCTGAAATTTCATATGAAACTGAAATTAGTAAAATAAACTAATATAAATTAAATTGTGAAATTATTTTTTTAATAAATCACGAAAAATGTACATAATTTGTTCAGTTGGCACGAGAGTGGTGTTATTGATATTTCCGAAACAATAAACTTCATTTTGAGTCGGGCTAGAAAAAGTGAATTTTTTTAAAATTTTATTTTTAAATTTTAAATTTTATTCATGTGATCTCTCAAACCTGAAGACAACAAAGAAATAACTTTAGCTCCGAACATGGCACCAGTTGTTTTTACGGGGCATGTTAAAGGACTTGCCTGGCTGCCATTAATGATTCTCAGTCGCTATATGTCCCTAAGAACAATCTTAGAATTAGTTATTAAAAATATACTGTTTGTATATATATTTTATATATATTTTTCTTCATTATTAAAATTAGAAGAATCGATTCCAAATTGATTTGAACGCTGATGATTTGGAATAATTTAAAATTAGAATGTTCTCGGAATGTTCATAAGTATTCATAAGAGTTTGTTTACAATTGTCTTAATTAAATTTTTTACACAGATACTTTTCTTCGATTATGGAAGAAGTAAAAATACGAAAATATGTAACTCCACAATTCCTCCAGACTACCACCTAGAAAAAGTGACTGCACCTATAGCCATTTTCAAGGGCTTCAAGATTTTTTAGTTTCTCCAGAAGTATGAAAAATTGACAAAATATAGTTTTTAATCAGAAAAGTCTTTAAATACTGAAAAAATTATTTAGCTGTCCCAGCTAACCGCTTAGCTAGTTTTCGTCTTTCAAGAATATAACTCGTGTCATCTAGATTTCTAGTTGTTTAGCAACACGCGCCACCTTGAAATTATCTAGATTACTTCTAGATAAAAAATTTAGCTATAACAGCTAGAAATCTAGGTGACACAGTTAACTATATTTTCTTGGTAGACGAAATTGAGCTGAACGATTAGCTGGGATAGCTAAACCATTTTCCACAGTAAATTTGTATATAATAGGGTGATTACCAAAAAACTGACAACTTTAAGGCCTAGCTATTTTTCAAGTTTCCTTCAAATAATAAATTTTTTTTTAAATATCTTAATAAAGTGCTTATATTAAAGTACAATTTAGTAAAGTTTTAAAATTTAAGACGACTTCGTTAAGAAATTATGAATAAAAAGTATTGCAAACTATCTTGTCACGCAGCTGTTCCAAACTACCAATTTAAAATAAAAAAATGTTAAATAACCTGGCCTGGCTAGCCCCAGGACATCCCGTGTGGGCAGCCGATAGTCATTCATTGACTGAAAACTAAATGGAGCCTGGTAAGGCACTGGCTAGACTTCTTTTATTATTTTAATGACTTGGAAAATTATTTTTTTTCACTATAAGTGTATGTAGCTAATCAGCACTAAACCTGAAACAGACCAGACTATCAAGTTGATAAGGAAAAATGCATTGTTACAATAGTGTAAATTTCTTATTTTCTATAATTTTGTATACCCTGTAATTTTCTCGAAAAATGTCTAGGAAAAATTTGCTGAGCGAATTTAGAACTTTTTTATTCTGGATAGCTGACTAGCGGTAGCCCTGAATCAGACCATACCTTTCAGGTTTCAAATTACAATTAATAATAAAAATTTATAAAATGAGAGGATATTTTAAAACACTGAAATTAAAATCAAATAAATCATGAAAATAGTTATTTTCACAAATTTTTAAATGTTTTTAACTGTTTTACATATGTTCTAAAAGATTCAAAATATTGTTTGTTTTATTATAGGATTGTCTTGGCACATGACCTTTAGCAACATGTATAATTCACATCAATCACAAGTTATAAAATGGTCTGCTTTTGGTCAATCATTCAATCGATATAGTAATTTCTAAGTTACTTTTTTGCTGAATTGAAATCGATCTCTTATATTTACTTTCAGGACGTTGAAATACTAATGAAAAAACTTCAAAATGTTGCCTGTAGAAAAAAATGCAATGAATTCAGCCACGCTAGTTTTGCTTGGACCAGAGGCGTAAGAAAACTTGTCTACGAGAAAATTGCAGACCTATTTATAGATTACGGATGAAATAAAACTTGTAACTAGTAAAAATAAAATAAGTGGTTTTGTGTTACTTTAAAAAGCTTTAAGAAACCATCTACACTATTCTCTTTTTTATCTACAACTTTGATTGATATTTTCATGAATTGATTTATTGATAAAAAATCATTAATAAATGTTGCTTCCCTTAGACAAAAGGTATTCCAGTAAATTTGAAAAAAAATTGAATGACAATAGGAGTTTTATTTGAAAACTACTTCTTTCTAGTCTATCCCAAGTGCCTATGTATAATAAGAATGAGTGTATGACATTTCCTATAAAACAAAAAAAATCGAATACTATATACTATCTTGTGTGTCGGAGTTATGGCCCTTAGAAGTCGATTGTTTAATTAAAAAGAATTATTAGATGTTCCCTCAGGCCATTTAAGGGTCGAAATATGAATCTTATTAGTTTTCAATTTTTAAGAAATACTAACTTACGGCTGAAAGTCTCTTTGAACTAAGAAAAATTATTATTGTTTATTGAAGAATAGTCCCTAAGTTTTCTGAAAAAAATTTAATGTATTAACATTTTTTCCTGGAATAATATGCGCAATATTTATTTTAAAATATAAGGAAAATATACTCCATAAGGAATAAATAAAAAGCATTCATACCGAATGACAGAACAAATATTGAATTTCGAAATACACAAAAATACAAATTTTTTACAGCTTAAAGATTCCTATTTATTTAATTTTTGTTCTGTTCCTATTTCCTATTCATATTTCCTCTTTTTATTTTCTGTACATTGAAATGTCTTTTTGCCTGTCATTCTATATCAAGTCTTATTTTCAGGAATGACAAATTTTATACAATTTTTAGTTTATTTATACTGCCGTGATTTGAGAAAACACCGTTAACTGCAAAAAATCGAAAAATGAGTTTTTTATATCTTTGGAATCACCTCTCACACACGTTTCGAAATGTACTATTATTTATTTTAAATGAAATAAACAAATACTTTGATCAAAGACATTCTTTCAATGTTAGAAACTGTAGAAAATATACATACTACACTGTTAAAAATGTTTGGAATTCTACAACACTTCTACAAGACTTCTGCAATGCAAGCGTAAGAGAAAATTGTAAACATGGTATTGGATTAGCAAAATTGCCATACATCTGTTGTGAGTATTGAACATTGTAAAGTAACCGCTCAGCATTCCAATAATGGATTAGAACGTTTGTAAGACGTAAATTGCGCACTAGAAAATCACGGAATTAATGGAATTCATGAAATTCACAAAAGTCACCGAATTCACAGAATTCATAGATTTTGAGAAGCTTGTGAAATTCATGGAATTTTTGGAATTTAACGAATTCGCGGAATTCATAAAATTTAAGGAAATCATAAAAATCATGGAATTCGCGGAATTAATAGAGTTAACGGATTTCGGGAAATATATGGCATTCGTGAAATCCACAGAATTGATGGAAGTCAAGAAATTCATGGAATTCGCGGAATTCAAGGAATTTATAGTATTAATAAAATTCACGAAATTCAAGGAATTTACCTAATTCATGGTATTCACGGAATTCAAGGAAATGAAGTAATTCACTAAAAGTATGGAATTGTTGGAATTCATGGAATTCAAGGAATTTACGATATTAATGAAATAACGGGAATTCAAGAAATTTACGATATTCATGAAATTCACGGAATTGAAGAAATTCATGGAATTTCATGAATTGAACGATTTTCTTGAACTTTATGAATTAGCTGAATTTCATGATCCGTGAATTCCTAGATTTCCTGGAATTCTTTATATTCCGTGAATTCCCTAAGTTCCTAAATTTCGTGAATTCCGTGAATTGTGTTAATTCCGTAAATTTCTTCAATTAGGTGAATTATGCATTTTCCATGAATTCTGTGAGTTCCGTAAATTCGTTAAATTCTGCCAATTAAATGAATTCCGCTAATTCTATGGAATCCGTGAATTCCTGGCGTTATATGAATTCCGTTCTGGAAAATGATTTACTTTTTTTTTAAATTTTCGCTTCAACAGGTGTCAAGATATCCGACCGTAAGTATGATACAGAAGTGTTACTGGCTACTAGACTGGTATTATAAAATTCCAATACATGTGGAGTACCATACCAATAACAGCATTTGAAACTACAACATTATGTATTGTAGCGTTACCTTATGTTTCGTAAATAAACTTCCAATACATGTAGTGGAAGTATCCAACATAAATTTCAACATAATTTAAACATTGATCAAAAATTTCTTTGATACAGATATTTGATTATTGTGTTTTTAATAAATAAATAATATTAATTTGAAAAAAAACATTTCTTCAATTTCTATAATTCAGGCATTTCATAATTCGACCATTTTTGACAAGGATTTTATTATTCGGGATTTTTATAGTGCCGAAAATGTTGTTTTTCGGGATTTTTCAGTCTCCTCATTTGTCACTATAAATTAAGTTATTAAAAATATATAAAAACAATGAATTGATTGCATCACCTTAAAAAACTTTCCTATTTGACATTTCTGTGACAGTTCTCAAATTACTCCATATTCCCACTTTGCAAGGAATGGGTTCGATAAAAATAATGACATATGGATATGATGTGAATGCTAGAACTTTTGTTGTGTGCCGCGAAGGCATGGTTGTGTATTCAGAAGTCGTTCCCGAGGTCACCACCCCCAGTTACAAATGCATTTCAAAATTATTTTACAGATCGCAACTCGTATACTAGTGTAGTGGTTAAGACTGTTGACTTGCGTGCTTAGGTTTATGCGTTCGAATCCCCCCATGGCGTGCGAAGTTTTAATTGTATTATAAGCATTATAACTTACAAATAACGATTAATTATTAGTATATCCGAAAATATTTATAAGACATAACCGTGCGCTTGTTTATTAATTATTTTTTAGTAATACTTTTTCACCATTTATAGTGCTGTCTTAACTGTAGTCTACACCGATAACATAATTCATATCTCTTTATATTATTCGTTAAAGTGAAATGATAATTCGTAATTGCAGCATCCAGGAACTGTACAGAATAGCGACTGGATCGGTAAAATCTACTGATCCGCAGGTCAGCACCACTTGAGAATCGGTACTAGTAACCATCATTGATAGTCATACTTATTTGCCTATAATTGTATTATTTACTGAACTGTCATATTGTCCATATACGTACTAGGAAGATCGGTAGATTTAACTTGGTTTTCAGTAAAATGTAAGGTTCTTTTTTCTGCGTGTAGTTGGTTGTTAATTTTTGGTGTAAGAGTAATCCAAAGTGGGAAATCCCAGAATCGGGTTTCCCAGTGTATAACACAGTCACAAGTGTACACACACCAATACTCGAGGAATTTCGGTTTGAGACACTGGACTAGACTGAAGAATAGAGAATAGAGAAGAACTGTAACTAACCCATGATGGTAATTTCGGTTTTTATTGGGCCTAATGCACGTCACCTTATACTGAGACGTCGTTATATACGCATGCGTTATG
>NC_046665.1:59926963-59935204 GCF_010883055.1 Belonocnema kinseyi
ATGTTACTACTCACAATGTTCGGACTATATCTACTCTAGTCAGCTTACAACATGTTGACACAATGTTTACTCTATATTTATTAAGTTTTTATTGTTATAATCATGCAAATATATAAATAAATATATTAGGATATATATACCTCATGAGTCGTGACACGCTTTAAAAATGTTTTAAATAATTTTTTTAAAAATATTGATTAAATTTTATATCATCTAAGTACGTTTAAAATTTTATTTATTGCTATTATAATATTTTTCGATGATAATCGTCGTAAAAACATTTGAAACCTAAAGTTTTTCGACAACGAGGGCAATAAATTACGATAAATTACAATTATGCAAATAAATGAATCGAAATGTTTCTGTATGATAGTTATTTCCCAATAATTTTACTATTTTGGTAAAAATAATTCGATCACTGGGGGAGCATTAAAAATGATTATTTTGCATATTTATAATGTGAAAAATAGAATTTTTTTTTTAATTTCCACTAAAAGATTTGAACTAGCGACAGCCTAGTGGTTAGACAGGCCCTTTACGACTGGACCAGTGGCGCATGCTGAAAAGAACAGCGCGTGAGCCGTGATTCGGTAGATATTTGGCAGCCCCAGCGACCGTGATTTTCATACGTTCATAATTTTTAAACAAGATCCCACTTACAAAGAAGCCGTCACGTGTCTAATTAATAAAAAGAGACATTTTGGGTTCCAATCGTGTACAAAACATAGTTTCGTACACGATTGGAATCGTGAAGGCATTAAATATATTACGTGTCTAATTATTTTTGATATACTATCGATTGATGGTAGCTTGATAAAAAGTTCCTACGCCTAGCGTTCTACTTTGGGGATAATGCGTGCGACTTTAAGCGAGTGGTGCGTGCGTTCTATTCTCGGCGATTGCGGATATTCGAAGAAGGTGCGTTTCTCATTAGTTATAAATAATAAGTCATCTCGAACCGAATTTAACAATTAGTTTAGTTCAGAGTAATGCATGGAGTGTAGTTAAGAAATAATGTAAATAAAAATACGAGATAATGGATTCAATGTTTTCGACTTCTATGCACTACATCACACGATGTGCTCAATGCTATGGCCGATAGACTTCTACTGTAGGGATCCCGGAATCAATTCCGATTCTCAGAAAGAATCGATTACTTGTCCTCGAGAATCGACTTTTCAGAATCGATTCCACCCGGTGGAATCCAAGGCAGAATCGATTCTCGAGACTTGATTCCACGTCGTTTCTCTAATATTTGTCTTTAATGTTAGACGTACTGCGCTTGCACTAGGATGCTTAAGATGAGCACGACGCGACAACCCGTTACAATGACAATAATAAGTCGGGCCGTGTTTCTTCTACGCATAGCTACCGCAAGAGCAGTACCTCCAGCAGTACTTCTGTGCCTTCCGATAGTCTATTTTCGAAAGCTGGTCAAATTGATAGCAAGTTTAGAAACAGGCTCTCGGGAAAGCACTTAAACCAGTCGGTATTTTTCGGGTCACTGGAGCAATCAATGTGGCAATAAGTATGGAAATGTATTCCCACTTTACAACTAAGTTTTTACATTCATTTCTAATTATGTTTTAATTTGCTCCTGTACTTAGAATGATTATTGTAGTGAAAGCATTTTCCGTTTTTTAGGTTCTTGATTTAAATATTGCCGACATGTTTCGACTTGGATCCGAGTCTTTTTTAAGGCGAGTTCTTATATTTAATGAAAGAAATTGAAAAGAACATTTTTTCCTTTTCATTGTAATATAGTTATAGTTATATTACAAATATATGTATATTTATACATAGTTAGATTATAAATATATGTATATTTATACATAGTTAGATTATAAATTAATGATATTGATATTTATAATAACTATTAAAGTATATTAGTCTAATTATAAATATATTATATTTTATTATTGCTTAAAATTGTTAATCTGACGTGAAACTAATGCATTAAAATTGAATTTTAAATAATGGCGGGCTTTTTATAGTAAAGAATCGGAGTCGGGATCGATTCTTAGCATCGATTCTCAGAATCGACACTTTTTTTAAGAATTGAAGAATCGATTCTTGCCACCGATTCTGGAACCCTATTCTACTGCGCCGCTTCCGCTATGGCTGTCTCGTGTCGTCGATCGCCATCGTTTGCGTTACGTAGTATCATGTCAGTGCCGTATCGTTGAAGCTTTTCTCCAACATGCCCTCCCTTCATCGATACTGCATATTCTATAATTTTCATTTGTTTAATATTAATTTACATATAAAATTACATTCTTTTTACATATATTTTTTAATTTTCTAAAATCTTCTAAATTCAATCTTTGGATGATTTGGGATTCTTTCTTTAATAGTTCAGTATCTTTTCTTCTTTGATCCTTAATATATCAATGTTAATTTGCTGAAAGTGGTTTCGTCATAATGTCCAATAAATTCTCCTTGGATTGAATCCATTTTACTCTAATTAAACCTTTGTATACGCATGTTTTTATGTAATCCCATGCATGAATCTGTCATGTGCACCTTTTTTCGGTTCTGTTTCTAATATCTAAATTTTCCTTTATCTTTTCTATTCCGACATGGAAATTTCTTATTTTGTGACAATCATCTTTTGAATGCAGTTTCCTGCTAAATTATTGTCATACCATACATCTATTCTGCCGTACAATCTAAACAAAACATAAGTCCAATCTAACTCGAACTGAGAAAATCGAGAAGAACTTCTTGCCCAAAGAACTTTAATATCGAATAAAATCTTTAATGATTAAGATACGCTATTTGGGTAAAAATAATGTGCTTTTTCATATTTTGCAATAAAAAATGGATTTTTTTCAAACAATTTCTTTTAGAAAATGGACTTGCGATGTTTTACTAGTCGCATTTGTCGAAGAGCTCAAGCGCAGACTCAAAGTGCAACATCAAAATATACGTAAGGTATACTGCGTATTTAGTGGCTGTTCCGAACTTACCCGAACGATCGTCACTAGTATACGAGGTGTGTTCAAAAAGCAAAGTGACTTTTCAATTTTCGCGGACTACGTGCATTCAAGTTTAAAATTTTTTTTTTGTTGTGTTGGTACACTCGTCACGATTATATGTTCACAGTTTTGACTATATAGCTCGTGTTGTTTTTCTGGCAGAGGCGTAAAAGTTTAGAAGGGTTTGGTGTGCTCGGCGATTTTCTTCTTTCGAAAAAAATGGAGCAAAGAGTTTGCATTAAATTTTATGTGAAAAATGGAATCCAGTGCTCTAACACTCTTGAAATATTGACAGTTGCATACGGTGAGTCTACTCTGAGTGAGAAAAATGTGTATAAGTGGTACAAGCTGTTCCAGGAAGGCCGAGAAGATGTCGAAGACGAACCTCGCCCTGGACGTCCCCGCACGTCAACAACAGATGAAAACGTTCAAGCAGTGGAAGAAATGATGTTGAAAAATCGCCGAATTACCATCAGAGAAGTTGCTGAAGATGTTGGCATATCGGTTGGCTCATGCCATGCTATCTTTTCGGACGTTTTGGGCATGAGACGTGTGTCAGCGAAATTTGTTCCAAAACTGCTTAATTTTGATCAAAAGATCCATCGTATGACCATCGCTCAGGAGATGTTGAATGAAGTCAATAATGATCCTGATTTTCTCAAAAGGGTTGTAACTGGCGATGAATCGTGGGTATTTGGTTATGACGTCGAAACTAAAGCCCAATCGTCTCAGTGGAAGCATTCTGAGTATCCAAGACCGAAAAAAGCACGTCAAGTTCGGTCAAATGTGAAGGTTTTGCTCACTGTCTTCTTTGATTACCGTCGCGTAGTGCATTAGGAATTCTTACCACAAGGTCGTACGGTCAATAAGGAGTATTAACTTCATGTTATGCGCCGTTTGCGAGAGGCGATACGCAAAAAACGTCCGGAACTTTGGAAAAACAATTCGTGGCTTTTACATCACAATAATGCACCTGCTTATTCATCGTTGCTTGTGAAAGATTTTCTGACCAAAAACAGCACCACAGTCATGCCTCAGCCTCCATATTCACCGGATTTGGCGCCCAGTGACTTTTTTCTTTTCCCAAATCTAAAGAGACCCATGAAATGACATCAATTTTCAACGATTGAAGAGATAAAAACTGCATCGCTCAAAGAACTTAAGGCTATACCACAAAATGATTATCAGAAGTGCTTCGATGATTGAAAAAAGCGTTGGCACAAGTGTATTATATCTGAGGGGGATCACTTTGAGGGGGACAACATAAATATTGAGGAATAAATGAGTATTTTCTGGGAAAACCATAAAGTCACCTTATTTTTTGAACACACCTCGTATAGACTTAGCCGGGACTTATTTAACGTGGATTTCCGAACAGAGTCCGAGCTATTTTCTCTTCTCCACTTATGTAACTTCATGGAGAAGTGAAGTATTTTGAAAACACTGAATACGACTAACATGCCCTAAAAAATAGGTCAACAGCGGTAAAATTTGTGAGGCCAGAACTTATTACCTATTGTGACTAGATCATTGCAATTTTTTAGAATAACTCGAAATTGCATCTATTTCAATTTAACTTATGACATTTTTCTCGTGAAATTAAAAGGTTCCAAAGTACAGATACAAACTTCAGAATTGGATTTTTTCGCTTCATTTTCCAAAAAATCTAAGTTCTTTGAAGGACCATAACTCGACACCTACTTAAGATAGAAGAGTTTTTTGCTCTCAAATTGTTCAGAATTTCTTGTTTAATTTTTGCGTTGAACATTTTGCTCTAAACTGTATTGCCACAAATGACCCACAGGGTGTTCAAGAAGTATGCAAACACCGATATAACTGCCCAGATAAAATATTATTCAAATGGGTCAAGATCATTCTTAGAGTATCTTTCAACGAGAAATTCAATGCTGACTTTCAATCTGACCTTGACCTTGTCTTGAAATGACCTTCAAGATCAAGTTCAAGGTGAAATTAAAGGTGACCATTCGATTTCTCGTTGAAAGTCGTTCCAAGAATGGCCTTGACTCATTTGAATAATATTTTATCTGGAAACTTATTTAGGTGTTTCCAGAATTTGTGTACAGCCTATATAACATTCGTTCCAATTCCGCTTTACAACTGCGTCGTCCCAACGTTAAGCCTACGTTATACAATAACGATATAATTCATTTATGTAATAATTAATGTAGGATTTTATGTCTTCTGTAATAGTATTAAGTAACTATTACAAAACAAGCATGTTACGGCCTTCCCATAATATATCAAGATTACAAAACTGAGTTTAATCTGTTAAAATTTAATTAAGTTTGAATTCGAAAAATGGATATCCTAATTGTAACGCAACCACTTAATTATATAAGTAATATCCTAAAGTTGAGTGCTCCTCGAAATCTAAACAACCAAATTGTAATTAGTAAACATATACATAATACGATACGAATTATTTAAAAATAAAAGTAAGATGTATTTCTCTTTTCTAAATATAAAACAGAAACAAATTATTACTGCTGACGGTAACCTATTTAATCAATAAAACTTGAAAACGCAGAATGGCTACTTTCTTAAAATCCATCGCATACCAGGCCGAAATGGGGGGAAAAAATAATCAAACCCAACTAAGTAAACCCATTTCTTGCCTCGTCCATACCCTCACACAAACTTCCATAGATTGGTTTTGAGTTGGAAAGAATGTATCCTTAGGTAAGATTATTTGAATGATCAGATCCAAGAAATTTAGTCACGAAGTAAAATCCCTCAATTAAACAAAACTTTTTAAAAAATGCCAACTAAGATTAAAAAAGTATTTTTGTACGTATTTTTAAATGTGCGTATGTTAAAAAAATTTCGAATGCTTTTAAAAAACAGTAGAATTTTATACCCCATAAGATGAGTTTTCAACAAAAAGATGATTTTTCATAAAACAGTCTAATTTCTAAACCGAACAGAGGAATTCTCAACTAGCCATTCAATAGTTCATACCTTGATCAAAAAATATTTGTAATTAAAATTTTTTTAAACACAAATGAATTTAAAAGAAAAGAAAAATATTAAGGAAACTAGTTGTATCATCAACCAAAAAGATTAATTTTCAACCTAACAGTTGCCTTTTTAAACAAAATAGATACATTTTTAAACCAGAAAACTAATTTTCACCATAAAAGATTCATTTTTATCAACAAACATTAATTTGAATGCAAGCAGTTGTATTTTTAACCAAAAAGGATTAATTTTCAGCACATTAAATTAAGGTTCTACGAATAAGTGCAACTTTTTAACAAAATAGTTGAATTTAAAAATATTGGAAAAGATCGATTTTCAATTAGAAATATAAATTCTCAACCAAAAACGGAATACTTTTATTTTTAGTTCAAACAATTCATTCTTAACTAATAAAATTGAATTTCCAAGAAACTGATTAGATTTTCAACCGAAGAAGTAAATTTTTCAATTAAAATTATGAATCTTTAACAACAGAAATATATTTTTAACAAAGTATATAGTGTATCCTGCAAAAACTATTTCGATTTGGAATCTTTTACTCTAAAACTTATCAACAAGGTCTAACTAATAAAACAAATTTCATCTCGGAACTTCTGTTACGCAACAAATCTAACAAAAAAACTTGGCACACGCGAAACTCAGTAAAATTTCATAGCTAGGCAATTTGTTGAAAAGATATGAATTAAAAAAAGCACATTTTCTAACAATTAAAGGTATACTTTCTGCTTGAAAATTTCATCCCAAGTTTCAAATAGCAAAGCACATTTACTAACAACGAAAGTCAAAATTTTCGAATTATCTCAGAATTTTTGTTACATAACTTCTAACAAAGGTTACAAAAAATATTAAACATTGCACAACCTAGCAAATCTCTCTAAAGTATTCCTGCAGTCAACAGCTGTCCAACAAATGTTTAAAACATAAATTTTTTGTAAATCATAAAAAGCGTCAATAATTTTTAATTTCTGTGAGATTTATTGATTTTTAGAGAATATATAAGAGTCTTTCGTTGAAGTGAAACCTTCCCTGTTTCCTTCTTCGATAGAAAAACTACCTAAAAAAAGTTGAAAGCATACATTTAAATCAGCGGCCGAAAGTAATGCAGTATTTTCTAAGATTAAGAGAAGTTTAACTAACCCAATGACTTTGGTGCCTTTCAGATTTAAAAAAAAAATACTTTTTCATTTTTCCCCAAAGTGGAACCTTGTCGCCTTTCTTAATAGAAAAAATGCACAGAAAAACTTTTGAAACACAAATTGAAATCTTGCCACCACAAGCAGTAATTGTTGTGTGTAAAATCATATAAATTGTCAATAATTTATGACTTTTGTGACATTTATTAAATTTTCAAAAATATGTAAGAAGCTCTCTTCAAAGTGAAACCGTGCTTGTTACGTTCCTCGATGGAAAAACTGTGCAAAAAACGTTTGAAAAATGAATTTCAATCATGCAACAGGAAGTAATGCAGTATTTTCTAAAAGTGAGGACAAGTTTCACTAAATGTTAGCTTTGTTGACTTTTGTTTGACAAGTTGATTCAGCCAAAAGCGAGACGATTTTTTAACGAAATAGTTAAATTGTCAACCAAAGAAATGAATGTTTAATCAAAAAGATAAATTTGGTGAAGAAAGTAGTTCACCTTTTAACCAAGTATTTTCTATTAATCCAGTTAATCTTTAGGTGAAAAAATGACAGAAAGGAGAAGTTTCTTGAAAACAGGGGAAAAGAGGATTTCCTTAAAAAGGTTATAAGAGAAGATACATATATTTTTAAAATGTTAAAAATGATGAAACCATTAAATTTGCGATGGGTTCATATTCACTCAATTTCCTTTTGTTTTTATCATTATAATAACTAGAATCAATTTAAAATTCAAGTTTCAAGTTGTTTATTCAGCGGGTGCTGAATTCTCGTGACATTGGAGATGAATCGACAATAGAAATGTACAGACCATACACATTGTCTTAAGCTTTTAACCATAGATAAACGCCCAAGGTCTAGCAGCACGCCCCTAGAATCGAACACGTATCCTAAAAATTTTACTTCAATCGACCAAATAACCTTGTGCCCCAATTAGTTACCAAACCAAATTTCTGTGTGCTTTTTTACAAACTACATACAGGCTTCTTGTACTCTGCATGACTTTCGGACAGTGTTGCCAAATGGGCGGAACGGTTTATCCCCAACTCGAACCTTATTTATCCCTAGATGTCGACTGAGATCCCTAAATCTGCGAACCAAACAAAAAAAAAGGGAAACTGCTG
>NC_046665.1:59935304-59963570 GCF_010883055.1 Belonocnema kinseyi
CCTGAATTTTTCCCTAAATATTTCACATCTCTAAATGCATCCCTGAGACGCTTGAAAATCCCTAAATCTAGGGATCAAATCCCCAATCTGGCAACACTGCTTTCGGACGCAAATAAAATGACATCGATATAAGCATGACAAAAAACGAAATCGCATCACACAAAATTTATAAACCGCTGAAGTGATTTTGCCTCTTTACACTTCCACATCTTGCGGCGCTAGGGAAATTTGTTTGTAAGCTCTTGTTAGATCTATTGTCGAAAACATGTTGCATCCATCCAACGTCCTGGCGAAAACTTCAGTGTGGGACCCTGGATTGCGATCTCGAATAGTTTGTGCATTCAGCGCGCGGTAGTATCCGCAGAACCGTAGTCCACCGTCCTTTCTTTGTCAAAAATACAACGACGATGCCCACGGGCTCTTCGCGGGACGAAATATCCCTTGCTGAATCATACTGTCAAATTCTATTTTTGCCTCGTTGAAGCGGTCAAGTGACAATCGTCGAGGTCCACTAACTTTAGGTGGCCCAGGAATTGTTTTAATGTTATGATTGACAGTCTCTTTTTCGAATCCGGCAGGTCTCGTGACGTCGGGAATCCCGACAATGAGGCGATGGTAGTGTGTTGTCCGACAAATTGTTTTGTCTGAAATATACTTGCCAGATGTTACATGTCGGTAATACTGTAACCGAATCGATGAATCTTTAATTTTTTGCATCCATGAGAAGTTCGTGATGTGCGAGAAAATCCGTCATAAGTATAGGAACATAAACGCCAGCTTCAGTATTTCGCCATTTAAAAATGCTTCGTAGAAGTAGATTTAAGTTCGCAAAAATTGTGCTATGCGTTGCTGTAGACTTAAAGTTTTTGAGCAGATCTTTCCCATGTCCACTTATGCGTTTTCGCATATAAACACAGACACCCTCGCCGCTGTCTATCACTACAGCTACTTTACTCTCTTTTGCAGTCACAAAGATACGATTTCGGGAAGGACCGTTGGCTGTTGCTACCAATGAGTCGGTATGATTTACATAAGAAATTTCGGGTTTTTGATACAGAGAAGTGCATTGGTGAGTTCTACATAAGGTGGGTGTTTTTTCCAAGAAAAATATATTTTCGGGTGTTTTTCACACAAATATCCAATCTTGTCTTTAACACAAGATATGATGTTAATCATTGCTATCTGTATATTCTAAAAACGTTAACAGTATGATATGAAAGCAGGTATGAAACTTAATTTATATTATTTATTAGTGATTATTTATATTTATGTTAAAAATATATTATAATTTTATTTAAAAATCGATCGTCAAATCTGTCTAAATCTCTTGCGTATTCAAAATACACAGATTAATCGAGGAAAAAAGGTTAAGAAATAAAATTTAAAGTACCTGGCCAGTGTCTCGAAGATCGCAGCATCCTGAGAAGTTATCTAGGTGTGCGAAATACATCTTCTTCGTGGAAAATGGCGTAAGAACTAAAATTATATATTTTTCGAGATAGATTATCGAATACCGCCAGACCCCTGGTACTCCTGGTGTACGGAATACATCTTCCTCAAAGAAATTGTACTCAAATTTAAACCTGAGGTACCTAGATTGTTTCTTATACATTCTGAGGGCTTGAGAACCCAGAAAAAACTGAAGTTTCCATTGGAACCTGTTTTTGGTTCCAAAGGAGCTGCAACAAAAATGAACCCTAATCGCTGAAAAGGAACCCAAAACGATAAATGAGCTCTAAATAATACCACACTTGGAGTTTGAAAGGATCTCAAATGTAATTGAGCCTATTCCTAAAGAACCTATTTTTCGCTTTACCCACTTCGATATTATGATTAATTAATAACACAATATTTACCTTAAATCACACATGTAATCGAACTCTGGTGGACATAAATTAATGAAGATAATTAAATTACACAATAATAACGTAATTAAAATAGACATAATGACTTGGTAAATATCATTTGCAGGTTATGTGGCAAACTTGTAAATATAAAGGCTTATTCATGTCAGTGCTCACAATCTTAGCAACTTTTTGAACTGCGCTTGCGTCACGCCGGCAAAACAATTGGTTACTGCTGGCGCGCTGATTTTGAATAGTGTCGATATTCAAATGTGATATTTATAATAAATAATGATTATAACATGTATTAAAAGTAATTTCTTAATCCTAAAATAAGATTTCGAAGTGACAGATAAAAATTTTTTTCGATTTTAATTGAAAAGACGTGATGAATTCCGAGTTCAGAGAAAGAAATCATTATTTTTAGCATAATGATTAATCTTGTCTCTGCCGAGTTTTTAATTTTCATTGTTTTCATTCACAACAATTTGACCTAAAATAAAGTCAATGAAGTTACTAAAAATAAATTGAAAATTTTGTTTTTTTCTAAAGTCAAAATAAAAAACGTTTTTTGCAATAAAATCACAATATTTTTTCATCTGTCACTCAAAAATTCTATTTTAGGATTTATAAATCACTTTTGAATCATTTCCTAATCTTTTTTTATTATAAATATAAATTTGAATATTTATATAATTTAAAATGCGCGCGCTTAAAGTAACAAATGAATTTCATTCTTTATTTCAAGAAAATGCCTTAATTATATTTTTAACTTTATAAAGTAAGGGTACCTTTTTACGGAGGTCGAATTTGAATAAACTGATGAATTAATTTGAAACATCGAGTTCATTTCTAGGTTCTCAACCAATTAAATTTGTCATAAATCAAAAAAGCAGCTAAAAATAAATCCTATGATAAATATTAATTCCACGATTAATTCAAAACAGGTCTTCGTGAAAAGGTACCCTAAGCATAACGAAACTATGCGCAATGAAATCCTGAGTAATATGCTTGCTTTAATGGAGAGATGTGCAATTACATATGTTACTTTTTAAAAGTACAAATATATTGTTAGGAGTGACGTAGGGTTGTTGCAAAAACGAATGCAAGAATGAATGTTTCTGAAGCCTCTCTACTTTTATTTAATTTAAAACAACTAAAGGTGATTGTAATATTTAAAAATATTAATAACGGCTACTTGGATGAGCTGATCTTAATAGTGCTTGGTGAAGACTATGCTTCTAAAAGATTCTCTTAATAATAATTAATTACAAAAGTTTATTAATTGTACGTCAAAGATTTTTTAAATAAAATTATGTGAATAATTTTTAAGATTTTTCATAATTTTTAAGAGTAGGTTAAAATGAGTTAGGTAAGTAATAATTTTTCACTGACAATCAATAAAATTGCATTACATTTCCAATTATAAATTGACCAATGATTTTAAATCATGGTAAGTTAAAGATGGTTTAGACTTAAGCCAATTTTGTATTAAAAATTCTAAAATAAGTGAATCTTAACAAGTAAGAAGAAAATAAATGAATATTAATATTGTTTGTGTTTGCTTTATCGACATATTCTGTAAATTACTAACTTACCAAGCCGACTTTGCAAGCGGTTGGCTTGTCATGAGCTTTGATGCTGTTGATGGTGTTCTTTTTAAGTGCGCTTCAAACGAACTCATTTGGGTCTCTACTGGTATCTATTGGAGCTCGAATTCCAAATGACACCAACTTTCATTTGAGTCGCAACATGACCCAGATAACAATCGTTCGGCGCACGTCACCCGCATTGTGTGGTTCTCATGCTGTGTGTGCGAGATAGTGTCCATTTCGCCAACATGGAATGATGGGCACGTAGCTGCGTGCGTTATGACTCGCATTTCGCGATCACGTATGACTTCACAAAATGTAAGCAAAATGAAACGCACATGTGAAAGCATTTTAAAGGCAATATTTGTTTAACATCTTAAAAAATAATGATAATATATTATTGACTTTTTAAATTTATAAAGGTTAAATTTCCAAAGAAATATGAATTGATAAAAAAGATATCTTTCTTGAGATGAAAAGAAATTAATAAATTAATAATTAAATAAATTATTTAATTAATTAATACTTTAAAAAATAATATTAATAATATATTATTGACTTTTTAAATTTATAAACGTTACAATTCTAGCAAATATGAAATTGTTATCAAAGATCTCTTCCTTGCGGTGTCCAAAAGGGAATCACAATCCTGCAGAAATAATAAAATGTTTGCCGTCAAAGTAAATGAATCGCATTTCATTGTTACAATTAAAAGATCAAAATTTACGAATTTGAATGCAGCGCGCGCTTAGCAGAAAGAATAGGTAGTCAAATGACGGAAGATCGGAGGCTGATTTGACCAACGAAGTTGACCGTCAAGTTGCATATGTTTTCAAATTTAGAGTGTTGACATATTTCGACCCGGCAACAGCCCTCGAGTTTTCTTTTGGGCTTATAAATAATCATTGAATATGTGCTGGTGCTATTTGGTCTGTTTTCGTCATGAGTATAACTTGTGCATGGTAAGTACCTAACTTTTTAACTGAATACTTCTAAACATCCTTTTCCCTTGTGCGCTTTTTGTGATAACTAACCTCGATTCCTAACCTCAGGCCTCGTACGCACATATGCTTGCGAATACGCCATCACTTTGCAAGCATTTTGTTATCTGGGGAGTCAACTCCTACTTATTTTGTGAAGCTATCCTGGTCGTCCAGGTGTCCGAAATATATTTTCTTCGAGGAAAATGGTGTTAGAACTACAATTATATATTTTTCGAGATAGATTCTCGAATATCCCTAGCAGAACAAATTCCTGAGAAAATAGTAGTAAATCAATAATCAAACCAAATAAGCTTAGAAGGAATTTCCTATAAACATTCTGACAGGATTTACGTCTACGAACACCTTGTACATTATGATGCTTGGGGAGACGCACCCTAATGGAAAAAAGCTTAAGCCAATGATAATAAATTAAATATTTAATAAAAAATCAACTTTGAAGTAATTTTATCTGTGAGTATAGACAGGAGTTATGGCTACAGCTTCCTGGTACTTTATGATACTTTAGGAATCACATGCTAGCGAAAAAATTTCCTAAAAAACTAATAATAAATTAAATAATTACTTTTAAAATAAACTATGGAGGAATTTTGTCTAACCAGTTTCGCATGAATTACGTCTCCGACCCCCTAGTACTGTATGGTACTTAAATAATCGCATCCTAGCGGGGGAAAATCCCTAAGAATATAATAATTTTAAAAATGATAAAAAAGAAACTATGGAGGAATTTCGTCTAACCAGTTTCACACGAATTACGTCTCCGACCCGCTAGTACTTTATTGTACTTAAATAATCGCATCCTAGGGGGAAAAATCCCTAAGAAAATAATAATAAATTCTTAAAAAATAACCTATGGAGGAGTTTCGTGTAATCATTTTCACACGATTTACGTCTCCAACCCCCTAGTAATTTACTGTACTTAAATAATCGCACACTATAGGGGAAAAATCCCTAAGAAAATAAAAATAATTTTTAAAATAATTAAAAGATAACCTGTGGAGGAACTTTGTCTGACCATTTTTACACGAATTACGTCTCTGACCCCCTAGTACTTTATTGTATTTAAATACGTGCATCCTATCGGGAAAAACCCCTTAGAAAAAAATAATAATTTTAGAAATTATTAAAAAATAAACTATGGAGGAATTTCCTATGACCATTTACACACGAATTACGTCTCCAACCCCCTAGCACTTTATTGTATTTAAATAATTACATCTTAGCGGGGAAAAATCCCTGAGAAAATAATAATTAATTCAAAAATGATTAAAAAATAAACTATGGAGGAATTTTGTATGACCATTTACACACGAATTGCGTCTCTGACCCCCTAGTACTTGATTGTACTTAAATAATCGCATCCTATCGGGAAAAAATCCCTTAGAAAAAAAAATAATTTTAAAAATGTTTACAAAATAAACAATGGAGGAATTTCGTATCACCACTTACACACGAATTACGTCTCCAACCCCCTAGTACTTTATTGTACCTAAATAATCGCATCCTAGCGAAAAAAAATTCCTAAGAAAATAATAATGAATTCAAAAATTATTAAAAAATAAACTATGGAGGAATTTCGTATGACCATTTACACGCGAATTACGTCTCCAACCCACTAGTACTTTATTGTACTTCAATAAGCGTACTCGAGTGGAACAAATTGATATGAAAATAATAATAAATTAAACAATTATTAAAAAATAAACTGTGAAGGAATTTCGTCTGACCATTTTCACACGGATCACATCTCCAATCCCCTAGTACATTATTGTACTTAAATAATCGCATCCTACCGGGAAAAAATCCCAAAGAAAATAATAATAAACGAAATAGCTGTTAAAAAATAAACTATGGAGGAATGTTGTCTGACCACTTCACACGAATTACCATACGTCTTCAACCCTCTAGTACTTTATGGTAGTTGAAAAATCGCATACTAGCGGAAAATCTCTGATATAATAATAATAAATTAAATAATCAGGTTTAAAAAAGTCTAAATATCGTTTAGAATTTTATAATCGTTTTTCACGTGGAAAAATCCTATTGGAGTCCGCCTTCGCGTTTGGTCTCTTGAAATGTCGTTTTCTGCCCAAAATTGAAAAAGAAAGAGTTTCTCAAAAGTTATTGGTAAAAATTGTTCGAATACCAGATTAAAAGACCTTAAAATTATAATTTCTCTTTAACTTCAAGTTTTCAACTATTATACATCGTATTTTATCTCTCTAAAACCACAGACTAAATTTCAATATAATTAGAATGCACAATGTACTAATCAATTGATAAAAAAAATTATCTTAAAGAATGTGGTATTAAATCAAACGGTAATATGTAGATACCAATACAATAGAAGTCTGATATAATTTTAATTAAGTTTGCAATTAAAATTCAGGAGAATTTTAATTTATTTTCTCAGACAATTCTAAGTTAAATACTTTCAAAATTTGATTTTAAAATTTTGGACCCAATTTGTTTTTAATTAAATTATTCAGAATTGTAGACTCAAACGCAACTTAAAATTGATAAAAGTTGTACAACAAGAAATGAAATTTAATCATAAAAATGAAAAAATTACAGTAAAATATCGGAATACCTTAGAGTCTGAAAAAGAAACAAAAAGTTCTTGAAGAGGAATGAAACAGTCCATCGTGTAACATAACCAGGCAAACCAAGTAACTGATGAAATAAACTGCAGTAGACTTCTAAATTTAGATTTGAAAATGTTTAACTTCACTTTGAAGCACTTCTGTATCGGAATCGTATTTTCCAATGAAACTGTAAAGAATTGTTATATTAAATTCTGTAATCTCTAAACAATTAATTATTTTCTCTCTAAATGTGATCTACATTTGTGGAAAAATACTAATAATAATTAATTTAATAAAGGAATTAAAACCAGATCAGAATACCTTAGAACGTGAAGAAAGTCAAAAATTCTTGATGAAGTAATTATTAAATTCAGTTAATATCGGAGTGCAATAATTAAACTGACTTAATCAAACTGATTTTCGATATGTTTATCTCCAATTTCTAAGACTTTGATAAGCAGCCTCAAAATTTGGATCATCATCGTTTATTCCATTTATCATTAGGCCAGTTTACGTTGCCAATTTCAGACCGCAGGATTATTATTATTATTATTATTATTATTATTTATTCAACAGCATAAGATACAATTTTAATATACAGGGTCATCAAAAAGTATCGCACCCCCCCCCCCCACCCTATTAGCGAAAATATGCGTTTTCGTGAGAAATGTTTCAGACAAAAGTTTCAGGGTTTTGAACAAGAATCTGAATGGTGACCTTAAGGTTGACCTTGGCGTTGACCTTCATGGTTATTTCCAGGTCAACTTTTATTTTTCAAATGAAAACCCCTATTTTTTATACCACCAATCGAAAGAACGTTAAACTTAGATATGTATCAAGATCATGTGACCTGATGACCTTCGAGGTCATTCCAGGGTCGTATAAACTCAAACAAGTTCTAGACGCATATTTTAGCTGATTAGCCATCTAGACCTTGTTTCAGTTTACACCACCCTGAAACGACCTCGAAGGTCATTGTTTCACATAACCTTGATGCATATCTAAACGTAAAATGTTGCTTCCTTTCGATTGACGGTGTCAAAAATAGAGTTTTCCTTTTGAAAAATAAAAGTTGAGCTTGAAATAACCTTTAAGGTCAACGTTTAGATCAGTTTCAAGGTCACGATTCAGATACTCGTCCAAAACCCTGAAACTTTTGTCTGTAACATTTCTCACGAAAACGCATATATTCGCTGATAGGGGGGGGGGGCGATACTTTTTGATGACCCTGTATAGATATATAGATACATATTGGATAATCTGCTGCGATATTTGCTCAGTGTTCTAGGACCTGTGCAAAGAAAGTGAAATATGAACGTCTAGTTAGTTAGCTTTTACAAACAGTTATAGACTTATTAAGCTAGGAAGATACAATAATCGCGGGTCCAAAAAACGATGTTCGAACATCTCTGTATATCGAGCATTCTACTAGTTAATGAAAAAGAGTCTCTTCCACTCCCAGATTACAAATTGAACAGATTTGCCACTTCCTGAAACCAAAACTAAGTTCACCCACCGTTAACCTCCCTCTTACGGCACCCATGATTCGCAGCTGCGCGAGAACTTTGGCAAACTTGAACGGAGTACCATTAGTCAGGTATTCGTGACCCAATGGTTGAACACAAAGATAGGCCAGCACCTGTAGGTATGTGGACTGTGCTAACCTGCGCATGTCCACTCTTCGGAGGTGAGCCTTGAATTTTGTCAGAATTGTCTGTTTGCGTACCTGTAGACCCTGTAAGTCCATACCAGGCCACAGTTCATCTTGTCCACACAACGCTATAAGATGAACTCGAATCTGCCAGGTTCTGCAGCCGTAACAGGCAAATTCTAGGCAGTGTCTCTTCCCCCATGCCCAGAACTCTCTCCAACCAGTTCAGTGCCATTTTCAAGACATTGTAGGCGATTGGGATTCTGCCTAGCTCTAGTCTCAGAACATAACCTGGAGTGTAAGGAGGAAGTCCAAGCACATTCTTGAAGATAGTGGTTTGAATGACCTCGACTTCCTTACAGTATCTTATTGCTTAAATTTCTATGGAATAGAGCAGAACATTAGCTACAAGGCTTTGAAAAAGAATCAATTTTGAGCGCCACGAATCTGCTTTGGAGTTACGTAGAAGTTGCAAAGTTGCCCCCGTAGCCATCCTTGCGGCAGAAATTCTTTTATTACAAGCCAGTGTAAAGGTACCAGAGCTCAAAAATGGTTTCCCCAGATAGTTATATTCCCTGGCCATTTCGAGATGCGTGTCATTGAAAGTGAAACTCGGAATCCTAGGTGGTCTCCCTCTATGAAAGATCATGGTCTTCGTCTTTGACGTATTAACCTCTAAAAAATTCAGATCACAATACTCACTGAGGGCATTAATTTTTCTCTGAAGATCAATACGAGAGTCATTCAGCATCACGACATCATCGGCATATGTCAGTAATATAATCTCCATCAAGTGATTGATAAAGATCCCCCTTACACCACGGTTCCGAAAAAATCTTCCAGGTCTCCAATCAACAAAATGAAAAAAACAGGACTTAAAAGTTCCCATTGGAGAACACCGCAAGTCACGTCCACTCGATCAGTGAGACCCTCAGGTGTACGAATGGACATCTTAGCTGCATCGTAAAGGCTGTTCATTATCCTAATGAATTTCGTGCTAATGCCCAGCTTCAATAGTTTAGACTAAAGAAGGTCGTGATTTACTGACGTGATTTACTGTTAAAATCAACGAAAGACGCAAAAACTTTACGTCCAGGAGTGGAGAGATGAATCTGAATTAGAACAAATATATGGTCCATACAGCCTCTGGAAGTCCTGAAACCTGCCTGAAATTCAGGTATGCACTTCGCCACATTTGACCACTCAACAAGTCTATCCAGGAGGATTCGTGTAAATATTTTTGCAATAGCATTAACAAGCGCAATATCTCTGTAAGAGCCCGGATCATCTTTATGACCCTTCTTGAACAGCATGCACGTGAGGATAGTTGTCCAGGAATGTCTATATTACTACTCTGTTCAAGTTTAGGCCTAAAGAAGTTAACTGCTTTCCAAAACTTCGACGTCCCTCTAGCAGATGGAAGATCCTCTTGAAAGGGTTTCTCATACAAAATTTTCTCAGAAATTAACAGTGAGCTATAGGCTTTTTATCTAACTTGAATTTTTTTAAATCATACAACGCGAACCCTAACCTTTTCCACTGCTTCAGGCAATTTTCAGCTTTTCTTTTAGCATTGAAACATGCCCAGTCAAACCAAGGCTTTTTTTCTATAAAACTCGAAGAATTAGCAGGAATCATACAAGCAGTTGAAGCCGCCGCTCTAATTGCCACGATAAGATTTTCGTTTAAGTCAGCCACCGAAGAGACGAGCGCCCTTTGCGAATACGGTAGAATCAGTGAATCTAGTAAAACCCCCCTTCTGTCCTCCCTCGAGGTCAGCCTTGCATTTCTGTTAACTTCATGCATTACGGTGTTAGTCTCTCGTGCCCCCTCTCTTCTCGGAAGCCATAATTCTACACACACTGGGAGATGGTCCGAGTGAGTAGGGATAGGAACAATTTTAAGGTCCTTTATTACTTTTATGAAAGGTAAAGCGCATGCCGCTAAATCTACAGTACTTCCCCCTTCAGGAGAAAGGCGCGTAAGGCTAGCCGGAAAAACACCCTTAAATCATCCATTAAGTATAGCAAAACCACGTAGTTCTCAACATTCAATGAAGATAGTACCACGTTTGCAAGTGACAGGATCGGCTACCAGTCTCTACGAGCTCGCATTCGCCGCCACCGGTATAACATCAATGCATACTTGATTCAAAAGTCAAACTCAATTTCAGTCATAAAGGTACATAAAGGATATTGAAAATATTCTTATACGAGGAATCGTCGTATATTGAGGTTGTTTTACTTTGATAAAAGAGTTTTTGTTTACCATTCATAATTTTAGTAATTAGTCACAATTGACTGCTCTCAACCCAGGCTTTGAACTGACATATTTTTAGGTTACTGTTTTCAAGAATAATATAATATTTTATTTACATTATTCAGTGATCTTAATAAAAAAATTTAGATGAAATAAAATAACTGAAATAGAATTAAACAGCACGTTAAGTTGATCTTGCGAAGATTTTTTTACTATGAAAGAGGCTTAACTGTTTAACAAATTTTCGTTACAAAAAGGTTAAATACAATTTCCTATTTCTTCCAGCTAAAATAAATAAAATGTTGCAAAATCGTGTTAATTATAATTATCAAATATTATTTTTGGTTAGTAGAAAATTATCGATTAATTAAATAAATAAGTTAATTAAAAAATTATTTTTACAAAACTCATAATTCGTAAAAAGGTGATTTTACTAAATATGTTAGAAATTGATTAAAGTTAAATTTAAACCCTTTAATATGAGAAAATTGTACTAATTAGCCTTTAAAACAGAATCATTTTAAAATCTTTAATGAAATTAAGTAATTTTTTAACTATAAAAACATTAGAAATTCAATTAAATTGTAAGTTTGTTTTATTTTACAGCAGAAAAGTAGAATTTGAAGCCTTTTAGCATTTCAGAAATTTCAGGTTAAAAATAAACAAAGGAATTGAATTACAAAATCTTAATTAAAATTTAATTAAAAGAATATTAACGCTATATGGAAAATCTTTTTTTATAAACAATAAATAAAACGAATATATAGATACATTTCAATAATAAGATAAATAAAACAATAATAAAATTTTGTAATTATTAAAATATTTCGATCGCTTTTAACACTATGAATGTTTTTCAGTGATCAATCCAAAGATACAAGGAATTAGGTCACTAAAAAGTTAGGTTATTGTAATTTTTAGGGTAACTTTGTTAGGTTTTTAAAAAGTAAGTTGTAAAGTTAGTTATTAACGATTTTTGCACTAACTAGAAGGTTTAAGTTTAGTTACTTTAAAGCTACTTTATGTTTGTTGTACATTGTCTCCTTTTAAGAAGGGCTTCAGAGGCAGTTATGGGTACAAAAATTAATTTCTTTTAGTTAAAGATTCAGCTACTTTGTTAAAACATTTTCTTTCTTTGTTGCATTCATGCATTTTTTTTAAATTCGACTGCTATTTTATTTGATTTACAAGCAATTTTTTATATATTAATATTTTTCATTTGAAAATACAAATGTTTTTTTTTAAATTTGTCTTCTTCGCTTGAAAATGCAACAACCCCAGGATAGCTTCTTAGGCCCTCAGGATTGATAAGAAACAATGCGGGTGCCTGAGGTTTAAATTTGAAAACAATTTCCTCGAGGAAAATGTATTCCGTACACCCGGGATCACAGAGATCTGGGGATATTTGGGAAACAATCGCCAAATAAAAATTGTAGTTTTCACGCCATTTTCCTCTAAGAAGATGTGTTTCGGACACCTGGACGACCAGGATAGCTTCTTAAGCCCTCACGATTTAAAAGAAGCAATGTAGGTGCGCCCCAGGTTTATATTTGAATACAATTTTCCCAAGGAAGATGTATTTCTTAGACATGGAGTTCCAGGGATCTATGGATATTTGAGAAACTATCGCAAAAAGAAAATTGTAGTTTTCACGCCATTTTCCTCGAAGAAGATGTATTTCAGACACCTGGATGACCGCTTAGCTTTCAGGGATCTGACGGTATTCGAGAATCTATCTCGAAAAATAATTTTTTTTAGTTCTAACGCTATTTTCCTCAAAGAAGATGTATTTCGGACACCTGGACGAGCAGAATAGCTTCCTGGAATCTGCCGCTATTCGAGAATCTATCTTAAAAAATATAAAATATAAGTTGTAACGACATTTTCCTTGAAGAAGATGTATATCGGACATCTAGACGACCAGGATATACACATAGTACCAAGGACCTGGGGATATTCGAAAAACTATCGAAAAATATTCAATTGTAGTTCTAACGCCATTTTCTTCGAAGAAGATTTATTTCGGACGCCTGGGTTACCAGGATAAATTCACAGGGTATTGCGGTCTTCGAGACTCTGTACAGGTACTTTAAGTTTTATTTCTTAACTTATTCTCCTCGAGTAATATGTGTATTTTGAATACGTAAGAGATTCAGACAGATTTCACGATCGATTTTTAAATAAAATTGTAATATATTTTTAACATAAATATAAATAAACACTAATAAATAATATAAATTAAGTTTTATGCCTACCTTCATACCATACTGTTAACGTTTTTAGAATATACAGATAGCGATGATTAACATCATATCTTTTGTTAAAGACAAGATTGGGTATTTGTGCTGAAAACACCCGAAAATATATTTTCCTTGGAAAAAACACCCGCCTTATTTATAACTCACCAATGTACTTGTCTGTATCAAACACTCAACATTTCTCGTGTGAATGATCCGACTCCTATCAATGATGAATGTTCGCGTTTCTCGCGTTCCCTGAGCACGGTTCGCGGAACTTACGAGCTTTCTCTGCGAATTCGTAGTTGTACTAACAAAGATCCGATTCTGCCCTACTTTCGCAGTTTCGGGACTGATTTCGAGATTGAAAGTGTCCATTTCAACGCGACTGAGATCATCAATGACAATTTTTCTGGCATGTCCATATCACTTATCTCCGCTATGATAAACAGTATTAAATCTTACTTTAGACTCGCGATAGGATTGTACTCTGCCATAGCAGCTGTTTCACCTTTTCAAGGTCGTATATCGTGTATACTTGTGGCTAATTAAGATATATTTGTCAAGGGTATACCTCTCTTTCCGGCCATAACGTATTGATTAATATCTGGGAAACGTGTTAACTACCAATAAGCCACGTATAGCGAATAAGCCCTAGATTTTATGAAACAGTACCAAAAATTGTATAGGTATTATCAGGCTTAGAATGCAAAAATTTGTCAAGTCATTAGTCGTTACTATTCTTTAACAGTATTACGTCACTTCAGGGAAATAAAGTGTGGAGGGCATCGCAATGACAAAGATTATTTAAGAACATGGTTTTTAGATTAAGGAGTAATTTTTCTCAGTACCGGCAGCGCTTTAACGTGCAAAATAAGTTTAATTTAAAAAACTGTTTAGTAACAAAAATATATCACTTCTTTATATGGCGTATAAGCTCGTTTACATAACTAAAGTTAGGCTATTTTGGTTTGCATAGAATACTTGTGAATGTGATGATCGCAGTTAATTTATTGTAAACATACGACTTCAATTTATTAGCAAGTTAATACACATTGAAAAATTTTAAAGCAAAAGGAATAACTTATTGTTCACTATACGCATTTTTTTACTTCTCTGAATCAGAAAAACATAGTTCCCTCTAAAATACAACAAGTTCTACTACTACACATTTACTGCACAACTGCTCAATACAACACAGTTCGTTAACGCCAAATGTCGCACGCTTAGTAATATATTATTGCATTCTTGAAATTGGTGTTACTTATTTTGCTTATGAGTTAAACTGTTTATATTAAAATTACCAAATTGAGCTCAATCTGCCAAAATTTAATTTATTTTGTAATCGCAAAATGAAGATATTCATTGTACTGATACTACTTACTCATGTCAGTATTATTCTAGTGTCGAGTGTTCCTTAAGACATAAACAAGAAAATTGTAAGTAATGACAGAATGAATCATAGTACATATACATTAGGGTTGTCCAAAAAACGATTTTCAAGCTACAGGGCAAGACACCCCCCTCCCAAGTTTCCCATTCCGGAGAAAGACAATCCGTAATTTTATGTTTTTCGAAACATGAAACACGTGCCACCGGGTACTTCAAAATCCCATTTAATTAACATGGAGAAATTTTTAATTTTCGAAAAATTGAACTCATGTTCCAGGGTTTTATCGAAACGAAACAAGTTTTTTAGGGATTAAAGAGGTTGTGCCTACGAAATAAAGCCATACTAATAATTTTCATTTTTCAACGCACCCCAACCCTTCCCGCAGCTCCACAAACGACCTAAAAACAAAAAAGCTACCCTTTTGCGTATTATTGTTACTTTTGAGCAATTTCCGTAATCTTTTTTATACAAATATTTACTAATAGACAATTTGAATATTAACCATGACTTTAAAATAATTTTAAATTGTTTAAAAAAATGTAAATTATTTAAACAATTATTTATTCCACAAAAATATTTTGATAAAAGAATCGTGTTTTCTGCTTGAAATGCAATACTTTGTCCTTGTTTGGAGTACTACATCTTTATAAAAACATTATGTAATTATTTAAACAATTAATTATCGTTTATTTTCCAAATTTCTAAAATTTGAGCCAGGATGTCCAATTTTTTTTAATTGCTATTCTATGCTACTTTTTGTTGAATAATAACATAATTTTGATACATTTCTTTTAATGTTTAACAAATTTAAATTTGATTAAACAATTTTCATTTGCTTAAGCTGTCATTTTTCGATAACTAAAATAATGAAATAAAATAGAAGACATATAATTACGATTACGATTTTAAAAGTATTTTTGAACAAGTATTTATTCAAACAAATCATATTGGTTTGAACAATTAAAAAGTGGTAAATGTATTCTTTCTATACACTACATAGCCAGAAAAATAATTTAATGTGTTCTATTTTATTTCATTTTTGTAGCTGTAGAAAAAACCGCTTGAACAAATATAGATTGTTTAAACAAATAGAAATTCATTAATAATTAAAACAAATGTGTCAAAAATTATGTAATTATTCAATAAAACGTGGCATGTGATATTAATTTAAAAAGAAAGTTGATATCTCTGGCTCAATTTTTAGAAATGTAAAAAATAAGCAATAAATCATTATTTAGATAACTACATCATGTTTTTAGAAAAATTTACTACTCCAGAAAATGACAAACAATTACATTTAAATCAGAAAATACGCTTATTTTTTTCTTACATTTTTTGGGAATGAACAATTGTTTAAATAATTTACACTGCGGGGAGGGTTGAGGTGGGTTGGTAATGAAAGTTATTAGTATTAGTATTATTAAACTTATTTGTAAACTTTTTTGGAGGAGGGCTGTCTTGCTCTCTAGAGTGGAAATAATTATCTTTTGCATTTTTTGGGCCACACCAACATACATACTACGATATAAATCAGTTTAAAATAAAATAAATATCTGTTTCTTGATTTTAAATAAAAAACAGAGACAAATGATTACTGATGATGGTTACCCGTTTGAGGAATATGATTTAAAAACGCAAGATGGTTACTTTTTTAGAATTCATCGTATATCAGGCGGGAATGGAGAAAAAAATATTGAAATCCAAAGAAATAAGCCTATTGCTTACCTCGTCCATTCCCTCATTCAAAGTTCCATAGATTGGGTTTCTGTTGGACGAAATGTTTCCTTAGGTAAAATTGTATGAATTATTAAATCCAAGAAATTTAACCACGGGGTGAAATCCCTCCATTAAAAAAATTAAAATATGCCATCTAAACTTAAGAGATGGTATGTTTTTGCAAACGAATCATCAGATTAAACTTTTTAATTAAGCAGTTGAGCACTCGAGTAAAACAGATGAATTCTTATCGAAAAATGTAATAGTTGATATTTCAACCAATGAATATTTTTTATTTGGATAAAAAAAATATATTTTCGACTAGGATGTACTTTCAGCAATTAAATTAGTCATTACTCAAGAAAGATACATTTTCAACCAAATAGCTAAATGTTCAACTACGAAATAGATCAATTTTTAAACAAAAATGGAATAGTCATATTTTCAGTTTAAAAAATTAATGAAAACAAATGACTTTTCTACCATTTAAATTAAACCAGAAAAGACAAAGCCTCTACATAGAAATAATAATTTTTGACGGATCGCCTAAATTTTGGACAAAGAAGTTACACTTAATACGCGAATTTATCACAAAATAATTGAAGTTTTAAGTAAAATATAATTTTTTAACAAGCTGGTTAACTTTGTTAAATCAGACTATAATTTCTTAAATATTTCAAGTACTCTTTTCTCCAGTCCTCCTTCTGCTTTCCTTCGATCGATCCGCCGACTGTTGGTAAACACTTAAAGTATAAACAAAACTGAGATTAAGTTCTTAAAACTATCAGATCATCAGCCTTTGAAGGTAAAACCACCATGTATGCCCTATACCATGAAAACTATCTACTTGTTACCAGAGCATAAGTTCAGTATGTTTTCGGTCCTTGATTCGATCCTTCGAATGATTTTAAGTTTCTTGAGTTCTGGTTACTTTTCAAAGCTTTCCTACGATTTGAGTCTGGTAAACATCTCTTTTTTATAGTAAAATTGTTAGTCGTGACTCATACGCTCCTAACTTATAGTGCTTCTGAAACAAGTTCACTCGCATTTACAAGGTTTGGTAAACTCTCTCCCTTGTTTGGTTTAAGATAAACCGCTCAACCTATAAGGCAATCTTGTGGATCCTCCAGAAGTCTCTTTTTTTTAGGAATCTCGTTCTTTTCTTAAAGAGTTCTGCTATTCGAATAGTCTTGAGGCGTGCCGCTCTATACGTATTCCTAAACATAAAATCACTTTTGCGCTTGAGAAGATTCCAGATTTCTTACTAAATTTGTGAGTAACTGTGCTTAATCGAAAATCAATAATTCCATTAGTTGTGTATTTTATCATACGCTTCTCCAAGTGACTCATTTGTGTTTTTGGATAACTGTGTCATCAATCAAAACGTATTAATATGTGAAGAGTGTTACTGATTTCAATCACCAGTACCAGTTTAAATTTTGTTGTTCTTTATTCTGACGTCATATCAAACAAATTTTTAAGCCCAAAAGAAGAATTTTCTACCAAGAAGTCGAATTTTCAACCCGAAAAGACGAATGCGTAACAAAACATGAAACAGTTCATATTTTTACCAAAAAATATTTCTATTTAATTTTAAAGAGCAGTTGAGTATAATAAAAAAGGAGAATTTTCGGCAAATTCGTTAAATCTTTAACTAAAATAGATCAATTTCCAACCCAACAGTTGCGTTTAAAAAAATGTAGATACATTTTCAAGCGAAAATTGAATATTTTTTCAGTTAAAAAAAATTATTTTTATTCCACACACGACCGTAATGGTCGATTTTGTCTCTGAAAATAGAAGCGTAAGTAGCATATATTTCCCGTAACCCTCATTTGCGGGGTAAAAACAAAGGCAGGGCGAAAGTAAAATTAGCGGTGCGAAAATAATATTAGTCGGGTGAAAGTAAAATTTGCGGGACGAAATTTAAATTCGCAGGTCGAAAGTAAAATTCTCGGGACAAAGGTGAAAAATTAGTGGCTTTGAATTCGAGACGCGAACAAAGAAAAATGTGACCGACCTGCTGTTCAGGGCCAAAAGGTGGCTACGTTCTCGACAGTGGAATAAAATACTATATGCAAGGCGGGACGAAAGTAGATTTTTCCCGCGGGTAGGTTTATATTGCCCGAGCTAGATTTTTCTCGATTTTTTTTGTACAAAATAATTAAATTTTCTACCAGTTAGTTATATTTTCGAATAAATAGTTTATTCTTAACCAAATATTTGAGTTTTCAACAAAAAAGGTGAATTTAAAAATCAAGGAGATTAAATTTCTATCAAGAAATACAAAATTCCAAAAAAATAGATTCATCTGCTGAATGATTAGTTATAGGGTAATGTTAGGTGACTGGATAAAGATATACCGCGAAGATATTATGTAGAAAATCGTGAATCGGATAGCCAACGATATATTTTTATATCAAACGTAGTATATTATAAATAAATATATAATTCAATAATGTAATGATATATTCCGATCTTTCATGCTCCCATATCTAGTATTAAAATAAATAGAGTTAAATAATATTAAGAATAATAATTAAAAAAAAAGAATAAAAAACAAATAAGCAAAATGTCGGTTGCTCGGACGCCTCATGGTTGGCGGTCGTTTGGTAATCTTCGAGACCTATCCCGCTACACACCGCCGAGAGGAAGGTCTACGGGTGATCATCAAGACATCCTCCGTTCAGAACCCGGAGCGAACGCTTGACGATTTCCGACATTCTGCGCGGTACCACCCTCCGGCACATGGGGTGGGAGAGTCTCACTACAAGTAGCAGAACAGGACTGTATCTTCTTAATTGAACTATTTCTCACAAACGTCAAGATCGTTCTCGTCGTATCTTTTAACAAGAAACCTAATGGTGACCTAATTTTTGACCTTGAGATGGCCTTCAAGATTATTTCATGGTCACCTTTTCTTGAATGGAAAAGCTCTTTTCTTCACACCAGAAATGGAAGGAACAGAAAATTTTACATTCAAATATGTACTGAGGTTATATGCTCAGGATGACCCTATGAGGTCACTCTAAGGTCATTTTAACTTAAAAAATTTTTTGATGTTCATAAGAACAGCATTATTGAAAAATATTCCATAGTAGACAAGCTCACGCAAGTATCGCGCGTTGATGATGATCTAAACTTTTACCTTGACCCTGACTAGACGGCCATTTGAAGTTTGCGACTTGAAGATAAACCTGATGTCCTTCAAACGGCCATTAGGTCAGGTTTAAGGTCAAAGTTTAGACTCTCACTAAAGCATGATGCTTACATAAGTTTGTACGGTATGGCATATTCTCCAATAATACCGTTCTGATAGCTATCAAAACATTGTTTGAGTTCAAATTAAAAAATTTTAAAATAGTTAACCTTAGAATGATCTTGAAGTTTTTCTTATGAATCACCTTCATTTTTTTGAAAAATAGTTCACTTAAGAAGATACAGGTCTGTTTCGTTACTTTTGTGATATCCTGAATGCAAGTGCGTGTTCTAAATAATATTTTTGGTTTTTTTTTCTTATAAAACATTTTTGTCGATAAAATTAGTTAAAAGTGTACTTTGAGATAATAACATTCATGTACTTCTGTCGAATATTAATACATGAAATTTAAAACCTGGGAATGATTTTTTTACATACAGAATTATTAAATTAAAGATAAAAATTTAAATATATAACGTATTAAAGTATAAAAACATTTAGCACAGTAAAGCGTTTAAATCATATCTACTAAGGCTAAGGCACCAGCTAGTGACATACAACCAGTTAGTGACACCCTGAATGAATTTTTTTACTTATTAAAAAATTTAATTGAATTCAAAATGTAAAAGAAGGCCTAATAATGATTCATTCTGAGCAATAATATTAACCGGCCTGAGACATCGTAAAGGGATAGATTAGTGACAGTATCAAGGAAAATGTATTGTAAGGAAAATTAGTCGTGTTTGGAGTGGGAAAACTCTATTGCGGTTAACTTTATTTGTTTGTTTTAAACTTGTCCCCAACTTTGATGGTCATTCTTATCGAAAAAATATTTGAAAAGTGTGTAATTTGAGTCGCGAGTTAGTGAATTGCTTGGAGGTTAGGGTGTTCTAGTAACAAATCGCCTGCTGGAATTTGAGTTTTTAATCGGTCGACAACATTTTGTGTTCATCACAACATCTTACTTACAGAGAGAAGCTAAGAATAAACACTTCCATATGGACCCGGTAACCGCCCCATGAAAATTAAATCCTTAGCATTTTTATGGATGTATGAACACAGCTACCTGAAATGGGTCGCAGATGTGCCACTGTACTAATAGTTGTGATTCCTATAAAAGTGTTTACTCTCAGTTTATTTTTGTTCCTTACTATTCCATGTTATTGTACGTTTTCCGCTCATTGGCTTCATTAGAAACAAACATTAACCATTTTAAACTCAATCACGTATTTCTGTCACTAAAAGGTTCTAAACGCCTCTTTGGAACCACTAGTTAAAAGGGCAAGGCACTGACATTAAAAGGTGCACAGGTGTCACTAATAATTTTACAGAAGGTATGTGTACAGAAGTTGTGTGCAGAACTGTCTGTCTACATAATCCTTACTGGGCCGATTTTGAGGCTGACCTCGATGGGGAATTACCTAGATAGAGGGCTGTTTCGTAGAAAACGCTTTTTCTTGTTCACGCCTGAGCGACCGACGCTTATCCCGCGCAGCTCGTTTTAGTCCTACTTCAAGCATAGCGTCAATTATCGGGAAAACTCTATCAGGGGGCCCAATATCTAGGGTTCACGGTACTTCAAATAAATCTCAATCTACAAAATTGTCTGTTCTGTCAACAGCCACCGTTGCCAACATAATACACATAAAACTTGAAACTTATGTACAGTACCAATTACTCTTTTGCATTCTTGTGTTTATTTCATTTATTACCATTTTTTCTAAACGAGCTGGAGCTATCTTCCTCATAAATAGAAAAAGTAACCAATTTCATTTTTTCTTTTCTTTTTTTTCTTACAATACTGTGTAGAAATACATACATGGAAGAAAATCTGGGTAGAGGGGGGTACCAGATACTGTAAAACCAATATCGTCCGCGTGGGGTGAACTTGTATCGGTTCGGAAACAGAACTACGGTAGCTCAATTCTTCGGGGTCCCGCAAAATTCGCCCGTCGAACACACGTTTGGGTATAGCAAGTAGAATGCATCGTGTTAGGCTTCTTCCGAAATGCTGGCATACCAGCATCGAACAGTACGCACTCTGTTCGTTGGGCTACTCTGCTTCCGCACGCGGAGAATCAATGTTGCCTCGATAACTCGCACGTCGCGCGTTCGCCCGTGCAGAAATTGCCCAACTTATTCCCAAGTTCCGATCTGGCCCGATTGGATTTTCCACATATGGCCGCAAATGGGCAAAACGTGTGGCTCGCGTCGAAACCACGTCGGGTCGGGTTAGGTTAGACAAGATTATGTCAAGTTTACTGTTATCGTCGTGATATTGTTTTGTTTACATCGAACTTAAAATGCCAAAAGCAAAAATTACATTGCGAGTTCGGAAGCACATGATTGTTAGTAGGATTTTTTATATCCACCATAAAGACGAGGATAAACTTCAGAAAAGTGCTTACCTCCGATTAACTGGAAACTCCATATACCTATGAAATTTGACGCGCTGATCACGAATAAGATAGTGAAAATACCAGAAAATTCAATTTTCAAGGTCAAAAACCCAAAAATATATAAATTCCATGTTTTTCTATTTATTTCAGTCAATAATAAATACTTACAAAAAAGTTTGGAATATAAGTTGTACATCTTTCAATAAAATACATTTTATGTTGAATATATTTATATCTTACGACTGATAGTTTTCGAGAAAATATACGATAAATATGAAAAATCACATAAACAATGCAAACTATTTAGCAGTTCTACTTAAATTGTATGAAGAAATTATAAAAATTATAAAGACATATGTATTTTTATAAGATCTAATAATTCGTACTTGTTTATGGAATATTTTTATAAACGATTATTCAGATATTTATATGGTCAAGGTCGATAGTCATACATCGCGAAATTAGTGACTTTTGAAATTAGGGACGTCCGACTTCATTTGTTCCTCTCAAACTGCACGAAAATCATTTCCATTCCCAAAGTTGTACGTAAACTTTCAATGCATTCAAGTTACTTGAAAATATTACTGTATGCATAATATATGAAATTCCGGTTTAGTAACATTATAGATTAAATATTTTCAATTTTTTTTTGAACATAACTTCACTTTTAAAATCTGATTCCACGTGCTCCATATGCGATAGTCAAACAAAATATATTCCAAAATAAAATTAAAAAGGTTCAAAAGTATTAATAATTGAATTTCATTTATGAATGTGTGTGTGTGTGTGTAATAACTATAAATTGGAAAATTGTTTATTGAAACATAATAGTTATCTCCAAAATGCAAATTCTTAACGATAAATTAAAGGAATACAAACTGTTCAATGATGTAGAGAATTGAAAAATTAAAGGTTTGTAAAACACAAAGTCTGAAAAAAATAGAATTAAGAAAACTTTTTAAATTTTACTAATTATAGAAATAAAAAATTCAAGGGGCCCCATCTGGGCCAGATCGGACCTCATTTTTGTTGCCCACTTCTGGGCTCTGTCCGGCAGGGCGTTTCATTTACGACCTGGCGCTAGACAGATTACCCTATCGGGGTCCGACCGGCGCCCCACGAAAACTCCTGCATGGGCGTTAGCCGAATCAGACAGTACAGAAAGCAGGCTTCGATATAACTTACAAAAGTAGTTGGTTTTTCTCACTGGATTATATTATTACAGTTCAGATTTAAGCCAAAAATGATAGAAAGGAGAAATTTCTTGAAATTAGGGCGAAGGGATTTACTCCTTATAAAGGGTAAAAGAGGGGTTAGTGTAATAGGGAAAAGAGGATGAAGTGTGCAATGTGAAATTGATTTTCATAGTTGTTCTCTTCTTAATAAATTCGAAACGTCATGCCCAGTAGTCGCCTCCCCTGGACACCAACCGCATATCCTCAATTAAATACATCCACGCTTAAACTAAAGCGTGACTAGAAGTCGAAGCCCCCACATATTTTATTGCAAACCGCTCGAAAAAACTTGAAGTGCCCCAATTCCCGGAGATTGGTCCACCTTAGGAAACATCTGGGCAAATTTAAAGATGTCTTTTCAAAATTTGTAATGCAATACATTTTTCAGACTTCTAAAATATTTGATAATTTACTTTATACTGGGATTTATTTATAAAACTTTACCTTTAGAACGACTGGAGATAAGAAGCCGTTTAATGGCTCGATGTTTAAAGTTTGGTCGACAACTTTCTGACGGCAGGTGAAAGTCGACGAATGAAAAGGAAGATAAAAAACCTTGTTTTTGGGTTATTCGCACTCTAACAATTTACAATAATTTCTTAGGATACAACTGGTCATATCGTTGAGTTCAGTAGACTTTAAACTTTTAGATGATTTTTATTAAACACTTCAGAGATTTTTTGAGCGAGTTGTAATAAGAAAAAGTTAGGGGCCTCGATTTATGGACCCAATTTAATTCATGGCCGGCCGCATATTTTTCTATTCACTTAGAAGATAATAAATAAGACAATCGTGTTTTTACAATTGAAGAGATTCTATAGTTATTCATTTTATGATAATTAATTAGCATATTTGATTAAAAGCTTTTCTGCTCGCTCACAAAGGAATTGACGTGTGGTTGGGAAATAATCGAGGAACCATTTTTGCCCAAAAGCATCAAACTTACTCAACAACAAGTCGCAGGTTCTGGAACTTCAGGTGATACTAAAATTAGAAACAGAAGTCAATAGAAACTGAATTAAATTTTTTTTTTAGTGAATCAGGCAAAATTTATTTCATGTTTTCACAGTTGGCACGAAAGTGGTATTATCGGCATTCCCGAAACAATAGACTTTATTTTGAATCAGACGGGAAAAAGTGAACTTTTTCATGTATGCTATTCCCCAGCATGTACCGAGTTACTTGTCATGGGATGTCTGAAACCTGAATAAAATAAAAAAATAACTTTAGCTCTGACCATGGCACCAGCTGTTTATGCTGCACATTCTAAAGGAATTGGGTTCCTGTTAAATATAATTTTCGATGTTTTTCTCTCAGTAAGAATAACTTTAGAATTACAGTTTAGCTTGCTCCGCTTTTGATTGTTGACTCCTGACTGCTTGGCTGAGTGACAACCGCAGACCCCGCGAACCCCGCGCAGCTCCTGTTGCGTCTACCTGCGGCGCGACCTCAATTCTCGGAAGGGCTATAGAAGGGAGGGCTATTAAAGTATTTCACTGTACTTATTAAAAATTTACTATCAAATTCTTAAGTGGGATGTTATACAATTATATAATAATATTATTTAATTATTTTACTTATTCCTTCATACATACGATAAGCACTAATCTACAATCATTATGCTAGCGGAACCACGATAATATTGTAAATCACTTCGGGTAACAGTGTCACCCTTCTGGGTATTTATTTATTATTTATTTATTTATTTATTATTATCAATATTTATCATCAGGTTTTCTGGACCTTACGAATCTTATTTTTGGAATCGATTCCAACGGTTTAGATCAGGTAAACATAACTTCAACTTTTATAACATATAATATTTCGTAGAATTTCTATTAATGTTATTTGAAGAATTGATGATTTTTAGGAAGTTATAAAAAAAGAATCCATATACATGCCTGAAGGATGTTCTACAAATCAATTGATGCATTTCGGTTTCGCTACAAAATACCGAGGTAATCGTAAAATTTATAGAAAATATTATTACATTTTTTAATTCTTTGAAAGCAGGGTTATAAGAAATAAATCAAAAATCTTTTGAGACACATATGTTTAATAACGTTAACAATGAGAAAACCATAAAGTTCGCAATGGATTTATATCCAGTCAATATATTTTTGTTTCTATACTATTAAAAAGTAAAATCAATTCGCAATTCTAGTAGAACGATTGGATTTTGGAATATATAATTGAAAAATTGAATGTTTCAGAAATTTTTAGTTCGATAAAATGTTAATGTTTGGATATAAATTTAATTCCTACAGAGCAGAAACGCGTAAAACTTATTTGCAGAAACATTCATAAAAGTTTGTTTACAATTGTTTTGATTAAATTTTTTCTACATAGGTAGTTTTCGTCAATTTGATTATGGAAAAAGTGGAAATATGAGAATATATAACTCAACAATTCCTCCAAACTATCCCCTGGAAAAAGTGACTGTACCTATAGCCATTTTTTATGGGCTTCAAGATTTTATAGCTTCTCCTGAAGTACGAATCAAACTACAAAAATTAATTCCAAATCGATGTAGTTTCTATACTTTTATACAGTAAGGACGTTTGCTATGTAGTCATAGGGAATATAATTATATAAACTCTAGCATACAATGCAACCCGTCTCGCATCTGCATAATGTAAAAAAGTACTATATAGGCAATTTTAATTCGGTTTCCAAATCTCTCGCGCTCGAGATCTTGCGCTGATTGATCAAAGGCTTCGAGACTCAGAAGACGTGCGCAAAATATACGTATAACCAAATTCTGAAAAAAGTTTATGTTCCCCAGGATTCACCGCGCATTTCAAATAAGTAATTAGTTACGAATTAAAAACAATATAACACAATATTAGAATGTGTTCACAAAAATTTTCGGGACGTGGTTACTTCGGGAAATTTCTCTTAAATCTTTGTTTGCAAAATCTTTTTCATTTTTTGAAATCATTGAATTATTTGAAATCTATCATTATAGTAAAAAAATCTTCTAAAATGTTTTGAAATCTTTATTAATGTTTTGTAATATGGTGTATACTCAAAAACCGAGTGGTGAAATTCTTGAAAATTCCGTTATATGGCCATGGCTTATTCTAATAGACCTTTTTATTCTAGACACGAATCAGTAGCAGATCACAGTATTGAGTAGCTGAAACGGTGTCCTAAATAAAGAAAACCACCATTAAAAGGAAAAAAACGTGATTTAGTGGAAAGGTTAGTTGAGATTTTGTATGGCAGGTATAAATATTTTCTTTTATACAAGATTTGCAGTTCAAAACTTTGTTTGAGTAAATATTTAATATTCATACAAATATAAAATAACACAATATTATATTTTCTACTTTTCTTTTGCAAGTTTAGACAATAAAAAGCTATTTGTTAGTGATTTCCTGGTATAAGGAATGTACTAACAAGTTTTTCTTCTTTCATATAAACTGGTTATAAATATATAAATATAATAGTTTTGCGTTCTCAAGTGAATGTATTAAATAGGTTTTATTTTTATCAAAAAATTTAGGAGGTTCGAAACCCCGATAACAATGCTTCATTTAATATGTAAACAAATGTTAGCAAAGAAAGAAAATATTAATACCTGCCAAATATAAACTCAACTAACCTTTCTACTGAATCACTTTTTTTTCCTTTTAAAGATCGTTTCCTGTATTTTATCCATCGTTTAAGCTGTTTAACACTGCGCTCTTCTACCGATTTTTGCACTAATTCTAATCCTGGAACATCATCTTCCGTAATTTTTTTCCGAATTTTTAAACATTTTTTTGAAAACGACAGATGTCAACAAATGTAAATAATGGGCTTGCTCGCCACACTTTTCGCACTTTTTTCGCAGTTTTTTTCTGAATATACTTAAAAATTTGTTGTCTTTAAACTCTGATTTATTTACACATTTATTTTTTTTTGTTATTTTTATTTACAATATTTTCCATACATTTCGACACAAAACTGTTCAAAAAATACGGAAATGACGTAAAATCCTGGCACGTGCGCACTGTGAACGTTTAGAACAAAAAGGTCTATTTTGAAGCTGAGTTAATATTGAAGATTTTAGCTAATAATTTTTATAATTTTTAAGACAAATATCACCAAAAATGTGAATCTCAGATTCATCGTTGCAATTTTTGTAATCATACGGATTACAATTTTCGTTGCAGTTAGTCAAAAGCATTTGATTCCCATATTTTATTCAATAAGTAAAACAACAGATTTTATTACCAATTAATTACGTACAACCTGCAGATATTCACTTTATTTAATTAATTAAGATCGAAGTACAAAACGATTTTGACACTTGCCAAACGCAAATATCAATCACGTACTGTTACATTAGTGAAAACCAACTCCAATTTTTAAGAAAGTACTTAATGCACGTCCCGAATGTATTTATGAACAATTTTAATTTTGTGTTACATTTTTTTAAATTCGTAACTAATTATTTATTTCAAATTCACGGTGAATCCTGGGGAACATAACCTTTTTTCAGAATTTGGTTATACGTATATTTTGCGCACGTCTTCTGAATCTCGAAGCCTTTGACCAATCAGCGCAAAATCTCGAGCGCGAGAGATTTGGAAACCGAATTAAAATCGCCTATATAGTAATATTTACATTATGCAGATGCGAGACGGGTTGCATTGTATGCTAAAGTTTATATAATTATATTCCCTATGACTACATAGTAAACGTCCTTACTGTATAATAGGGTGATTACCAACAAGGTGGCAAAGTTTCCTTTAAATAATCAATTCTTTTTAGACTTATCTCAATGAAGTAGTTAAATCGGAGCACAATTTAATTAGGTTTTAGAATTTGACACGAATTTGTTTCGAAATTAAAAATAAAAAAGTACGCAAAATGTCTAGTCCTGCATCTGTTTCAAACTGACAATTTAAAATAAAAAATTGTCTTTGAATAACGGTCAATAATTTCATCTATTTTTGTATAATGTTTTTCATGAAATGACCGATTATGGTCCATATTAATATATCATACTATAAAATAAAAGGATATTTTGAAACGCTGAAGTTAAAATAAAATGAATTGTGAATATACCAGGTGTATACATATGAAACCGGTATTGCCATCTAGCGGCCAGTAGGCACATTTGTAGGCACTGTCGGAACTTACCATTTGTGCTAATTGGCGTATT
>NC_046665.1:59963670-59966202 GCF_010883055.1 Belonocnema kinseyi
GAGGGAGCTCTTCTTAATATTTTGACACCAAAATCATGTCGATACACCTTACCGACTGCGAGTAAAGCCACCCACGCTTTAACTTGACAGACTGTATTTAAAGCAAATGCTCAATACATAATGGGACATATCTCGTAATCTCAAATTGGCGTAACTTGGTAATGAAAAATGGGAACTATATGATACAACTAAAGAAAAAAAAAATTGTTTTTTTCTGTACATAACCTCAAAAGTAGCCAAAAACACCATTTTTGTGTACATAACTTCAAATATCTTGAAATATTGACGTGATGGGTCAATTCTGACCCCGGATTCGGATTATACGTAAAAAATTACTTCGGAAATGACCCTCCACTTTCCAACAACAAAACCATGTTGGCCTGTGTTATTTATGTATAAATCAATACTTCTTTCCAGTCTTAATTACAGAAAAATATTAGGTGATTGGGAATCACAACATATTATCGGAATAAAGTATTTTCTATCGTAACATCAAATATTATGTATGAAATACAAACTTTGAAAAATATATTGAAATATCTATTCAGTAATTATAATTAAATTCACAGATTGTCATACAATTTTTATTACAGTATTACGGTTAATTTATTTGCAACATAATATTATGGAAAAAATCTTTTTTTTTCAAGAAACAGTACCACTTTTCCAATGGTTTGAACATTTTTGTTACTAAACAATAATAATTGAGAGTTTCTGAAACATTTTTTTAGAGGAATATTACTATTTACATGTCTACCACTTAATTTTGGAGAAAACAGCATTTCTTTTTATTAGAAAATATTAACTGTTTTAATGTTTTTATCATATTATTTGGAGAAAAAGAACATCATATACCTGAAGTTCTAAACCTTCAAATGAACCAAATATTCTTCTTAATTTCCATTTTACCCATAAATATTGTTGTGACTGCATTTTAATATAATTCATTTTCAATAGTAAATTATTTCCAACATAAATTAACAACCATTTTAGCACCTTTCTTGATTTACAGTCATCAGTAAAAAATTTCGTTCATTTGAACGTTCAGTACCTCAACCACATAAGAATAGCCAAATAAGAATAGCCACAGTACTGTTATTGTTAATATAAACTTATTTCCTGATGAATATTAGATTGAATCTTGAACTCAATATTTGTATTTTTCAGTATAATTGGATAAATTATTATGCTGACCGACTTTTTTTTTAAATCTTTGCTCAATAAAGAGATAAAAAGATATTTTTATTGAAATCAGCAAGTTAGAAATTGTATGCATTTAAGTAATAAATAACACAGAATCAAATTTTAATATGTAGCCTCAAGTTCTTTTGAAGCGTATAACGTAGAATACTTCTAAAAACACAACCAATGTATATTGAACTCTTGAAAAATCGTTTTAAAAATTTAACGAGACAGAATGTTAAAAAAAAGTAATTATTCAATTAATTCTTTTGGTTTGATAAGAATTTTGGATCTTGAATTATTCGACAAGTGCTAGTGATTTTTATCGAAGGCATCCTAACGCGTTCCGTTAGCTGAATCGATAAGAGCGATAGGCGTTTGGTAAATACCCAGTGCGTGTGCGATCTCCGGTTCGTTTCTTAGTACTTGCGGTGTTTCAGTGCACTATGCTTTATCGTCATAATCGAAAAATTCTATTAATATGTCTAAAAAAATGCAAATATCCTTGATATTTATCACAGGTATTATTTTATATTTTTTTTATAAATAACAAAACTTATTTTTTTCATCGATATTGGTGTGAGATTATAGAGAACCTGCTTTGATGCCACAAGTCCTACCAGTAGCAGTTTAAGCTTTAAAGGAGGATCTAATTTATCTTAAATACCGACCCTACTTTGTCGCTAAACGTGGAAAAACGGCCGATTTCGGACACTTTTAGCGTCAAAGTAGGGTCTAAATTACATTGAAATCGCTACTAATTTAGAACCTACTTTACAGCTTCCAGCCCCTACGAAGGTAGGAGTTAAGGCTTCAAAGTAGGGCCTAATTTTCGACTCGGTTATATTTAATTAAGTAGACAATTCAGAATATGAAGACGTACATAAATACTGTCATCTAAAAGAGATCTTTATGATAATGTTTTATTCAAGCATTCCAAATGCAAAAAATAAATATCCGAACGCGAAGCGCGAGATGCAACAGAGTTTTTTATTAGCATTTCAGTGTCCTGAAATAAAATATATAAAAGATCAATTTTGATTTAGCAAAAAAGAAATTTACAAATTAATATCTATTAAGTGGTTACCAAAAAGTTGAACACTTTGGACGTTGTGATTTTCGATGAAAAAACAATTTCCAACATGCCTGATGGCCGCATGATAGGGCATGAACTTATGATAAAACAAAAAATGTAAAAATATTTTGAACAATTATGCAGATTATGTCTTATGCATACCAGGTGTATACATATGAAACCGGTATTTTTTCAAGAAAAAAACACATTTATTTTAAGAGAATGATAACAAATATTTTATTCACAGTATGCGCCCTCGCTGGCTACACATTTTG
>NC_046665.1:59966302-59978060 GCF_010883055.1 Belonocnema kinseyi
GTAAAGCGGTATAAAGAGACCAAAAATGTTGATGACTTCCCAAATCGTGGTTCGACAGGAAAAGTGTCCGACAAATTGGAAAAACTGATCGTGTCAATGTTCACTCCAACAAAAAAATTAGCCTTCAGAAGCGTAACTTACATCATACAATATTTGGCAAGTCTCGACAAAGCGGCGTCGCTTGACAACTCAGGGCTGTATGATAAATTTTTGAGCCCTGTTTCACGAGTGATTTGTTGCTTCATACATTTTGTTAATAGATGGGTTCAACAATTTATTACTTTCAATGATTAAATTGATTTTTTATCAAATACATTTTTTTAAAGGAACTGATAATATTCTTGCATGAATAACATTACCTAATTTGATATCTCAGTAATTCAGTATTAAAAACTTAGGTGCATCTAAATGTGATATTTTATAAATTTGACTCATTAAATGAAATCTTATTACAAAGAATTCTTAAACGAAACTATATGAAAAATCTACTAATTTTCTCATTCAAATTATTCTTCGAAAAATCAGTAAAAAGAATATCAATTTTTCATAGTGGTGATTCTTGAAATGGAAATTCGTAAAATTTCGTATTTAGAATACAACTAGATCGTCTTCATGTTTTCAATACTCGTATGATAATAATAAACTTAGTTTATGTAATACGAATAAGTTCAATAAGACCTCGGTTTTCCTGATTTTGGAACAATATTATACTAAACTCTAATTCATTTATTTCATTTATTCTAACAAAAGGTGTCTCAGTGTATAGTTAAACGTCGCTTTATCAGCGTCGATTTAAGATTAAAGTTAATAATAACCACTAATTATTATAAACTAAAAGAGCAGGAAAACTCAAGTATGATAACATTGTAGATCTATTCATCAATTACAAAAGAAATAATAATAGTAGCCTTGAATTAGTCAACATAAAATAAATAGTTTTGTGTTTGAAAGTACATTTAAAAAAAACATAAAATTAAGAAAATCAACTTGTATAACAAAATCACACAAGTAGGAATAAAAAGAAGTATGTTTAAAAAAATCAGTTATATAACAATTTAAAAAATGGGGAAAAAAGAAAAGAGACTACCCAAACACCTCACCCTCCTTTTTTATTATTTATTTGTAATTTGGTTTAATGCTTTTTTGTATTCCCAAACCAGCTCTGATGTTCTAACTGCAGTTTATGTCGCTTGACTTTCCGAGCAGATTGTAATCTTCCTACCAGCAGTGTTTTATTTTAATAATGTCTCGGCATCAATCGTGACATACCACTCAAGCGGGATCCCTGTCCCCCTCCCCTTTCCGCGTCATTATACAATCCTGCTACTGGTCCTCCTACTTCTCTCCAGGTTCTTTAAATGAAGGACGTCAAGCTGATTGGCCGGAAATCTATAACAGCTGTGTAGTCCTCTTTCACAGGCTAGGGAATGAAGGCCACTCTGCCATTCTTGTATGCCAATGGCACGTGTTTTAGGACAAGGATTGGCTTAAATCATTTCGCACTCTTTTTTAAGAGCACTGGATAAACGCCATCCACACCTGATGATTTAAAGGGGCAGAAAGACCCATCATGCCCATTCCACCTTCTTGATATCAACGACTTTGGCGGATAATTTGCAGTTAGCCTTCTCTTCTTGGTTGTAAGCTCTTACCAGATCTATTGTCGAAATCACGATGTATCCATGCAACGTCATGTCGAAATCTTCGAGGTGGCGCCCTCGATAGCAATTTGGAATAGTTATTGCGTTCAGCGCACGGTAGTATCCGTAGATCCGTAGTCCACCGTCCTTTATTTGTCACTGAATGCAAACGAGATGATCAGGGGCTCCTCGCGGGACGAAAGATCTCTTGCTGATACATGCTGTCGAATTCTGGTTATGCCTTATAAAAGCCGTCAAGTGCCAATCGTCGAAGTCTACAAAATTCAGGTGGTCCAGCTTGACATGTCATGCTTGACGTCGTGCTTGGTAGTATCTTTTTCGAATCCAGCAGTTTTCATGATGTCAGGAATCTCAGTAAGCATGCGATAGTAGGTTGTCGTCCCACCAGTTGTTCTGACTGAAATATACTTGCCGTATGCTGCCTGGCCTCTTTTTGTTCATCCTGTAACAGAATGGATCAATGTTCCGTTTTTTATTTCCACGAAAAGTCCATAATATATGGAAAATTCATCCCCAGTAAAGGAACATCAATCTCAACCTTTTAGAACTGCGTCGCAACGATAGATTTCAGTCCACTAAAAGTGTGACATGCGTTTCTGTAGCTTTTGAGTTCGCGGCATAAAGTTCGTGTGCAGATGTTTTCGTATGTCCAGTTACGCGTTTTCGGGATAAAAAGAGACGCCCGCGCCACTGTCTGTCAGAAAAGTTACTTTAATGTTATATGTAATCACACATTTATGACTTTGGGAAGGATCTCTGACTGTCGCTATCAATTATGGCTGTTCACGTTTCCCGCTTTCCAGAATCACGGTTCGCGGCACTTATGAACAGTTCCAATGTTCTGTGCCACATTGTAAAAATTTTTTGGGAATTTTCGATACTTTTTAGTGGGGAAAAATCCATATTTTCGTTGGGGAAAATCATTTTCCCAAAGATTTGGAGAAATGTTCCTAAAAGTTCTTATAATTCTCTAAAGATTGGAGAAAATTCCCCGGAATGCAGTAAATTAGATCATGCCTACTATTTTGGGCAAAATTTTCCTAAACAGATGGTAGTTCATAGAAAAGGTTGGAAATATTCCCAAAAATTTTTGGAATTGAATGATTCTTACGGAATGAAGGGAATCGTTCCAAAAATAATATTTAATTTTTATCGTACATTAGGTAGATTTTCTAAAGATTTTTGAAGTATTATCGTATGTTTAGGAAGATGTTTTGCCCTGAAATATTTGATTAACTAGCATAATATTTTCAAAGATTTCAAAAATTTCTTTTCATTAATATTTGTTGTTCAGGTTAGAATGTAATAAATGAAAGGCATATTATATGAAAAATATGTATTTATCTCTTTTAATTACATTTTTATGCAGTGCTTTGCTTTTAATAAGTGTCAGTATTTGAATTTTGCTGCTCTAGCGTTTAAAAGATTAGTCGATCCGAAGCTAAGTATACACAATATCATTCCGCCTGAGGGAAAATAACCAAAATTTTAAAAAAAATTTCACAAAATTAGTGGATTTTCGCTAGAATGCTTTAAGAAATATTTTCTGGATTTCCAGAAAGATTCCACAAAAATATAGGGAATGTTCTCAAATCTGTTTTGGGGGAAATTCCACAATTTCTTTTGTAATATTTCACAAATTATTTTTGGAAATTTTCACCAAGGCGGAGTAAGGAAAATTTCCGAATTTTGGTGTATATTACTTCCACACGATTTTGGAGAAAATTCCCTCGAAAATTTTTTACAGTGCACAGCAGCTGTTGTATCCTTTTCAGGTCGAATATCGTTTACACTTTTGGATAATTAAGCCATCTATGTCGAGTGTTTACTTCTCATTCCGGCCATGACGTATTAATTAGTAACTGGAAAACGCGTTAACCACAAATAAGCCACCAATAGCGAATAAGCACTATATTTTATGAAAAAATACAACAATTTTTATAGATATTATCGGGATTAGAACGCAAAAATGTGTGATTTCATTATTACTGTTCTTTAACAGTGTTACGTAACTATAAGAGAAAAAGCATGTTACAGACTTTCCAAGAATTTCATTCCAATGCAGTTTTAAGCCTAAAATACTTTTTAAACCTTTATTCTGGAAAATTATTACATACAATACTATTCAGAGATGTTACTTTTTATAGAAAATGCGATTCAGGTTCAGGGAATTAAGGTCACCGAAAAAACGAAAGATGAAGTTTACATCAATGCCAGGTGAAAAATTCGTCACAACAAAAATTAACTTTACCAGATAAACTTTACATGAATCTAAGATAATTTCTGATTTTTAATCTTGCCTGGATAATTTTTCGCCTTATAATCGTTCCATTTTTACTCGAGATGTAGCGAGAATCACGATGCTAGCGCTATCTATCGTCGTTTAACTTCATTAAATGGGATCCCATCTGTCAGTTGGTTTTTGCGCTTTTTGCTAAATGTTATTAAATAGGTTCTAATTCGTCTACAATGGTGTAATTTATGTCGGAGCAGATATATCAGTAGGAAGAAAATCTTTTTCGTGTTTTCTGTTGCTGATTCTACATGTTTTATCGAAATTTTCTCAATTCTTCAGTGTGACGCAGTAGACGATATCAGAATTATTCTCCTAACTTTGGTGAAACTTTCGCCAAAATATTTCTATTCTTTAACCGTTGCAGGTCTTACATACAAAAATTTTAAGTTGTTTTTTCTAGGTGCTTTTAAATCTGGTGCCCCGATTTGTAGCTCGAATTCACTCACACTTTGCCGTTTTCCCATTACTGCTAAAGATGCTTTGGCAGACGACAGCGTTTATTCCATTGTAGGGTAAACTTTCGCCAAATAGCATGTATACCTTAACAGCGGGAAATTTTACAAGCAAAAAAATTTAACTTTAGTTTTTTTTCTGCGATCATACTGACAAAGATTATCTTTAATAATGGGTTTTAATCAACAAGTTATTTTTCTCAGTACCGGCAGCGTCTTAACATAAATTACTTCTTTATATGACGCTTACGCTTGGTTACATAATTGAAGTTAGGCTATTTTGTTTTGCATAGAATACTCGTAAATGTGACCATAGCGAGTAATTTATTGTCAGCATACCGCTTGAATTCATTATCAAGTTAATACACATTGAAAAAAGTTTGAACAAAAGTAATATCTTACTGTTCACATTACGTATTTCTTCACTTTTCTGCAGCAGAAAAACTTGATTCCCTCTTTATACAACATCTACTACTACTAGACATGTACTACACAACTGTTCCATACAAGACAGTTCGTTAACGCCGAATGTCGTTTGCTCAGTCATACCTTATTGCATTCCTTAATTTGGTTTTACTTACTTTTTTATAAGTTAAACCGTTTATATTAAAATCACCTAATTAAGCTAAATCTGTCAAAATTTAATTTATTTTGTAATCGCAAAATGAATATCTTTGCTGTACTGCTACTACTTACTCATGTAAGTATTATTCTAGTGTCGAGGGTTCCTCAAGACATAAACAAGAAAATTGTAAGTAATGACATAATTAATTATAGTACATACACATAATACGATATAAACTATTTTAAAATAAAATAAACATCTGTTTCTCGATGTTAAATATTAAACAGAGACAAATGATTACTGATGATGGTTACCCGTTTGAGGAATATGATTTGAAAACGCAAGATGGTTATTTTCTTAAAATTCATCGTATACCAAGCGGGAATGGAGAAAAAATTAATAGAATCCAAGAAAATAAGCCTATTGCTTACCTCGTCCATGCCCTTTTACAAAGTTCCATAGATTGGGTTTCTACTGGACAAAATGTATCCTTAGGTAAGATTGTTTGAATTCTTAAATCCAAAAATTCAAACCACGATGTGAAATCCCTATATTTAACACAAATTATTGATATATGCCAACTAAAGTTAAGAGATGGTAGTTTTTTACAAACGAATGATTGATTGACTTTTTAAATAAATAGTGAAGTTCTCAAATGAAAATATGAGTTTTTATCGGAAAATTTAATAGTTAATATTTAAACCTATCAATATTTAAAATTTAAATTAAGAAAAGAAATCTTTTCGGCTAAGATGAATTCGCAACAAAGAAATTAATTATTCCATAAGGAAGATAAATTGGCAACCAAATAATTGAATTTTCAACTACAAAATACATACATTTTCAAGCAAAAATTAAATATTTTTATTTTTAATTAAAAAAAATAATTTTATTCTACATTTAACCGTAATGGCCACCTTTTGCCTCTGAAAATAGAGGTAAAAGTAGAATATATTTCCCGTAAACCGCATTTGGGAGGTAAAAGTAAAATTAGTCGAGCGAAAGTCAAATTTGCGGGCAAAAGTAAAATTTGTGCGGCGAAAGTAAAATTTTCGGGGCAAAGGTAAACATTAGTTGATCAGAATTCGAGACGCAACACGGCACAAAAGTGGATTTTTTCCGAGGGTTGGCTTACTACCTGAGCAAGATTTTCCGCGATCGTGCGTATACTTGCCTCGTAAATCCACCCGCGGAAAAAATCTGCTCATTTTGCCCCTTGTTACATAATGTAATATTCTACCACTTCAATTCATCCAGAAAAGACGAAGCTTCTTTCCAAAAAGAATAATCTTAAACAAAACAACTAAATTTGGTACATAACAAATTTTCTACCAGTTAGTTATATTTTCAAATAAATAGTTTATAACTGAATTTCACTCAAAATACACATATTTTTTTTACAAAATAGTCTAATTTATAACCCGAAAAGATGAATTCTAAATAATCCATATAATAATTCTTGTTTTGGCTGATCGGTTGCAACTGTAACCTTGGAAGGGCCACAGTGCGCCAGTATTCAGTCAAGTACATTGTGTAATATTATGCATTCCAATTGGGAATGGTTTAGGTGGTTCTGATTGCTTACGTTTCTGTTCTCCCGAATTCAGTTCAAAGCTATTTGCAGGCAACCCCCGGCACTGGACTGAGATCGAGAGTTTGGACCAATTGTTAACCGCTGAAATATCATGTTTTACCAATAAAGAGTAGTTTTCAAAAAATTACATGAATTTTTAACAAATAAGTGAAATTTTAAACTGGAAATGTTGAATTTTCAATTTTAAATATCAGGGGTTTGCGTGCTGGTGGCGGTTGTGAGAAAGTGTGTAGTGATAGGCGGTGAGAAGTTTTTACGGAGTTTGTGTGGAAGGTGTGAGTGAATTGTGAGGGTGGAAGGCTAGAAGATAAATACGATTGTGACGGGTATTTTGAGAAAATATAAATTTATTTACATTGTAGTTTGGGGGTGGGATCTGGCTAAATAGGAAAGTGAGATTAGGTTTGCAAGGGAACGGGACAGTTTTGTGATCAGGTGTTTGGACCTTCATGGCGGACAAGGGTGGTTCGCGAAGTGCTGGGAGATGTTAGGGGTGAGAAAAGGGTGTCTGCAGGGGATGTGAGGTGTGAAATAGGGCAAAGAAACTGAAATTTTAGGGCGGAAAGCAACAGCAGCCTTAAGAGTTATCTGTTGGCTGCAGTGCGTACTTGGGTGTATGAATAGCTTACTGTTGCCGACGGAAGAGCGGGGGGTGGGCACCGAGAGTACTGGCAGTGCAGGTAGTGAATTAGACGGGGAGGAAATTTCTAGAAGGGCACGGCGGTCAGCTGTGCGTGGCTCGGTGTTGAGTGGCGCGTCAGTGAGGGGGAAGAATCGGAGTCAAAGAAGCAATAGGGCAAGGAGAGGGCGTCCAGTGCATGCGAGGGGGAGGATCTCTTGAAGAGGAAAAGGGAAGGCAAAGAGAGTCCAGAGAAAAGCGCGTTAGAGAGTCCATTTAAAAAAAAGCGGACGAACACGTAGGTCACCTCCCCCCATGGAGGGACAGGCGGAGTAGGAGGCTCTCAGGGTGCTGACAGGCGAGATCAGAGAGTTGAGGGAGGAAGTAAGGGAGGCTATAGGACACATGGAAAGTATGAGGGAAGACCTGAGAGTAAGGGATGAGAGATGAGAAAAGGAAGTAAAAGAGATGAGGGAGGAAGTAGAAAGATTGCAGAGGGAGTTGACCTCGGTAAGGAAGGAAGAAGAGGATAAAATAAAGGAGATGGAAGAAAATATTAGGATGTGGAAGGAAAGGGCGGAACAAAAACCTGGAAAAGGTGGAGGACAGGTCGGGAATGCAAGTAGTGGACAGGGGGGAAGGCGTGAAGCAAGGTATTTGGTAGAAGGTGGAGAGTATGATATAAGAGAAAGAACGAGAGCACAGGAATGAAAAGGAGGAGAGAGCGAATAGGGAAAGGATAAGGGAAATGGAGTTGAGGATGGAGAGAAGAGAGAAGGCAGATAGGAAAAATAATATAGTAATAAGAGTATTGAAGCTAAACAGCGGGAAAGAAATAGAGGGGGTTGGAGCGCTGCTATAGAGCGTAGGGTGGGGTAAAGGCAAGATGGGGAAAATTAGGATGGAGGGTAGAAAGAACAATGAAGTGGCGGTGGTGTATATGGAGAGCTGGGAAGAAAAATTGGTGGTAATGCGTAACAAAAATTAGATAAAGGACAAGAAGGTTTTTATTAATGAAGATTTTACGAGGAAGGAAAGGGATGTGCAGAGAATGCTAAATTACGGGGCTAGGAAGGAGATGAGCGAAGGGAGAACGGCGAAGGTAGGTTATCGGAAAATAAAAATAGAGGAGAAAATGTGGGTATGGGACGAGGAGAAGGAGGTGTTGAAGGAAGTGCAGACGAATTTGTTTCGGGGGAAGCAGTGGGGGGAGGAGTAAAGCAGGGTGGAGGAGTGTTAAAGGTGCTGTATTGGAACGTAGCAGGGATAAAGAACAAAGATGAGGATTTCTAGAGGTATATTGAGGAATTTGATGTGATTGGACTGGTAGAGACGTGAGTAGAGAAAGGAATGGGATATAGTAGAAGAAAATTTGCCACGTAGGTATAGGTGGAGGCTACAGGAGGCCGTCAAATTAAAGAGGAAAGGAAGGGCTAGTGGAGGAATTATAACATATAGAAGGTGTATGTATAAGTTTGTGACTGTCTGCAATAAGGATGGGATGGAAAAGATTAGATAAAGCTTGGAAAACTTACTAGGAGAGAGAGATGAGGATTTGGTTGTACTGGGAGGGGGGGGGGGCTTTAATGCGAGAATTGGAGGAAGGAGGCTTGTACCGGGAAGGGGAGAGCTTTGAAAGGAAATCAAAGGATAAATCAATAAATGAAGAGGGGGAGATTATAAGAGACTGGATGGAGGACAGAAGCTGGGCGGTGGCAAATGGTATGGTAAAAGGAGACGAAGAGGCAGAATACACGTATGTGAGTAAGATGGGCGTATCGGTGATAGACTGTGTGATTATGAATATGCAAGGGTGGGAGGAGATAGAGAAATTCGCAGAAGTAGAGAGTGTGGAATCCGACTAACATTTATTACATTTTTGGATACAGGGCGAGGCTGGAAAAAGGCAGGATGGGGGAAAAGGTTCGTTAGAGGAGAGGGTGTCATGGACGAGAGAGGCGATCGAGAGGTATGAGAAGCAGTGGAGCAACGTGAGCTTTGAGGGGGAGTCTGTGGACGAGATATTGGAGGATCTAAAAGAGAAAGTGAAAGGTTGTATGCAAAAGAAGGTATTTAGGAAAAAGGAATGGTGAAGCCGTGGTGGGATAGGGAATGTAAAATGATGAAGAGCACGGTAAAAAGAAGTACAGGAAGTGGAATGAAGAAACCGCGAAAAAGGGTGAGTACGTAGAAATGAGGAAGGAGTTTAGGGCGATATGTAAGAAGAAGTAGCATGGAAAGGAAAAGGAGCTGGAAGAGAAATCGAGAAGTGATCAGCCAGAAAGGGGCGTGTGGAAGATAATTAATAGGTTGAGGAAAAGTAGGGTGGAGATAAATGAAAAGATAGAGAGCGACGATTGGAGGAAATTTTTCAAGGATGCGTTTCAGGGGTCAGATACGCGGAAGAGAGATGATGGGTGTAGAAGAACGAGGGAAGTAGATGAAGAGGAGCTAAATGACGAGGAGATAGAGAAACAGATAGGGAAGTTGAAAAAATCTTAGGCAGCAGGGATGAATGAAGTAGAGAATCAAGCATGGCTGTTTGGCACACAAGCGGTAAGGCAGAGGCTGGGGGGGGGGGATAGTGAAAAAAGTATAGGGGGGAGAGGGATTCCCAAGAGGGTGGAGGGAGGCGTTGATTATACCACTGTATAAGAAAGGGGATAGGGAGAGGCAGGAAAATTATAGAGGAATTTCGCTAATGAATACTGCGTACAAAATATATGCGATGGTGTTGTCAGATAGGCTACGCAAGGATGTGGAGGGAAAAGGAATATTGTCGGAGAAGCAGGCGGGTTTTAGAAAAGGAAGAAGTACCATTGACAATTTTTACGTCTTGCAGCACGTGGTGGATAGAGAATTAACTAAAAAGAGTGCCAAAGTGTAAGAGGTTTTTTGTAGATCTAAAGGGCGAGTTCCCTTCGGTGTATAGGAGGAGGTTGTGGGAGGCAATGGAAAAGAGGGGAGTAAAGAAGGGCCTGATGGAGAGGGTAAGAAAGGTATACGAAGAGGTGAAAGATAGGGTGAGAGGAGGGAAGGGAATCTATGATGGATTCTGGATGGATAGGGGGTTGAGGCGAGGTTGCCCGCTTAGCCCAACGCTTTTTGCAATTTTGATCGCGGATATGAAAAGTAAGCTAGCAGTCGGAGTGATAGGAAGAGTTAAGGTGGGAGGAGACAGGATATGGTCACTCTCATATGCAGATGACATAGTGCTGCTAGCAAAGATCGATGAGGCTTTAAACGAGACGATGAAAAGGTTGAGAAAATACTTGGGCAAAAATAGGTTAGAGTTAAATGCGGACATGTTGAAGGTAATGGTGTTCAAGAAAGCAGGTGTGAGAGATAAGGGAGGGGAGTGGAAGTGTATAGGGAAAATCGGTGCAGGAAGTGAAAGAGTTTGTGTGCCTGAACTTCCTGTTTGGGAGGAATGGAAGAGTGAATGGTCATATACAAGAAAGGGTGAGAAGGGCAAATGTGGTGATGAGGCAGGTATGGCGGCTAAGGAAGAGGTTGTTCGCATATGATTTTGTAAGGAGGATGAAATTGTTTGATTTGCTAGTAATGAGTGTGTTATTTTACGAAGTGGAGGTTGAGGGAGTAAAGTACTAGGCAGTCTGATAAGTACCTGAAAATTCTAAGAGATGGCATTAGTATTCACTAATGTGAACCATTTTCGGCGAGCTTGATCCTTCAAATGACGCCTGTCAAAACTTCAGCCATTTATGTTTACGCATTTACAAGTTACAGCACTGAGAAGCGACTAACCTCCGAGTTTTTTTTAATATGGAAAAATCTGAGTTTCAAGTTTTGACCAAACATTACTATCTTCGCAAGAAAACGATATCCGAGACCAAGGCCAAGCTGGATAAGTATTTACCCGGACTCAGCACCGTCGATTGGAACGATTCATAAGTGGTTTACCGAGTTTCTTTGTGGCCGTACGAGCACAGTTGATGCTGCACGATCTGGACGCCCAATAGAGGTCACTACACCAGAAAATGTCGAAAAAATCCATGATATGATGTTAAATGATCCCAAAGTGAAATTGAGAGAGGTAGCTAATGCTGTAGGCATATCATTGAAACGTGTGGGCAATATCGTGCATTCAGTTTTGGGCATGAAGAAGCTCTGCGCGCGATGGCTGCCGCGTTTGCTCACAGTGGACCAAAAACGAATTCACGTGACAACTTCCCAGCAGAATTTGGCATTATTTTCGCGTAAGCCAACCGAGTTTTTGCGCCGATTCATAACCATGGATGAAACCTGGATCCACTACTACACTCCTGAGTCAACGCAACAGGCAAAACAGTAGGTTCCACCGGGTTAAAGTGCTCCGAAGCGTCCAAAAACGCAACAATGGGTCGGAAAGGTTATGGCCTCCGTATTTTGGGATACACATGGCATAATATTCGTATACTATTCATCATTATTGGACCGATTGAAAATCAAAATCGCCGAAAACGACTGCATTTGAAGAAGAAAAAACCGCTTTATCATCACGAAAATGCGCCTGTTCATTCATGCTTAGTTGCACAAGCAAAATTGCATGAAATCGGCTTCGAATTGGT
>NC_046665.1:59978160-59991281 GCF_010883055.1 Belonocnema kinseyi
GACGGTATCAAAAAGTTAGAAAATCGTTGGACTCGCTGTATCGACCTAAAAGGAGAGTATGTTGAAAAATAAAACCGAGTTTGGCCAAAAAAACGTCTCCGTATTTCATTTTTCAGGGACTTATCAGACTGTCTAGTACGTGAGGAGGTGAATAGGATACAGGAGAGGTATGTAAAATGGACACTGGAGTTGGAAATGAATACGCCGAACTATATTGTCAGAAGGGAGACAGGAAGAAGGAATTTAGGGATTATAACAGGGATTTGAGCGTGTAAATAGGAGGAGAAATCTTTGGAAGAGGGGGGAAGTAAGCTGGTTAGGGAGTGTTGGTGGAAGAAGGAGAACAAATGTAGTGGTGCAAAGATAGAGGTGGGGAAGAAAAGATATTTTAGAACGAATGAATTGCAGATGGATGAAGTGAGAAGGATGCACGAGGAAGGAAGGAAGGTATATAAGTTGGTTCAACAGAAAGGCATGGAGAAAGAGAAGGCAGAAGGAGAGGAAAGAATAAGAGAGTCAAGGTGTAACGGGAACTGTGTGTGGATTATGTTAAGGGAGAGAGCGCAATATTTGTGTGCGAAAGGAGAGCAAGTAAGTCAGGAACTTATAGCGAAAATGAGGTGCGATTGCATGGAGAATTATAATAAGTTCTGGCTTTCTAGAAAGAAGATAATGTGTGAATTTTGCGGGAAGGGGGATGCAAAAGTTGAGCATTGGTTGGAGGAATGTGAAGAAGTGGAAAGGAGTGGGATCAGCATGGCTGTATTGTTGCATGAAAGGGGAGACAAAAGGGCAGTAGCATGGGTGAAGGGAGTGTTGGGTAAGATGGAGAAGAAGAGAAGGAAGAGGAATGGAGAAGGAAGGATTGTAAATAGGAGAGGAAGTAGATGTAAGGAAACTGTAAATATTTTAAATAGCAGTTAATTATTAGGCGTTGGCCACGGAGAAAGAGGCTGGCAATGCGAGGCATAGCGAGGAAAGAGAGACATGCGTGCGAGGCAAGGCGAGGCGCAGCGAGGAAGGTTAGAATATAGAGGCAAGCGGATTAGTGATAAGGTGCGGATGGATGTCAATTTTTAATAGCTAGCTGTAAGAAAACTCTGTAAAAAAACTGGAAGTGTAAGCAAGTAAATTTTTTAAGGCCAGCAGGCCGAAAAATAAACGTTTATCTACTAAATTTAAAATATTAATTTTCAACCAAAAATAAAGTAGTTAGTTATACTTCCTGTTTACATAATTAATTCTCAACCAATGAAATCCAATTTTCAACAAACATGAATTTCTAAGAAAATATGTCAATTTTTAAGAAACAACATGGTAACCTAGATTTCCAAAAACTGGATTTGTGCGTTCTAGAACTAGCCACCGCAGAGCAGGACGGCTGAGAGAGAGGATGTGCTCAGTCAACCGTTAGTTGCGACAAGTTGAATCGCATCTCTGAGTCTAACAGAAATCGTTCAGGGGCCCTGCTTGTCCGCGTTCCGAGATGGGAAACCGTACAAAAATCCAGGTTTCAGTGTCAAACAAAAGAGATGAATTTTGGTCAAATTCATGTTATCTAATATGAAAAGATTAATAATAAGCAGTGCTGTGTTTTAAAAATGCAAGTATTTGGATAATAAGTAAAAGAAGTAAATAAAATACCATTTTTTGGAATGCATAAACAAATATGAAATACTATATCAAATTCGAATTATTTTTTATGAAACAACATTTTTAATCATTATTTATAAACATATAACAAAAAGAATTAGTTTGCGTTTCATACATTAATATTTTAATGAATAATTTGTATACCGAATGGAAATTATATAAATATAATCTGAATGAGATTTGAAAAAAATGTTGATATATATGTTACAGATATTTGGTAATTTTTAGTAAGTAATGTAAAGAAAATAGCAATCTCAATCAAATCTATGTTTCAAAATTTGTAAAATAATTAATATACAGGGTTTCAAAAGGCATCGGTACAGGTATGTATCTTCTAAAGTGAGCTATTTTTGACAAAGACCAAAGTCGTTCCCGTAGTAACTTTTAACAAGAAACCTGACGGTGAACTTAATTTTGACCTTCAGGATGATTTTCAAGGTTAGTTCAAGGTCAACTTTTTTGAAAATGGGAACGCCCTTTTGGAGCACCAAAAATCGAAAGAACGGCAAATTTTACATTGAAATATGTGCTTAGGTCATATATTTCGGATAACCTTAAAGTCACCCTAACCTTAGTTTAACTCAAACAATGTTTTGATGGCTATAAGAACAGGATTATTGGAAAACATTCCATCGCGGACAAACGTATGTGAGTATTAGACGTTGATAAGAGTTTAAACTTTGACCTTGACCCTGACCTGAAGGCCGTTTAAAGGTCACGACCGCTCATTTCAGGTAAGTGAGGTCAATTCTTAGTTGTAACGATTCAGTTCAGGGTCAATGTCAAAGTTTAGACTCTTATCAACGCGTGATACTTGCATAAGTTTGTCCGCTATGGAATACTTTCCCATAATGCTGTTCTGATAGCCATCAAAACATTGTTTGAGTCGAAATAAACTTAGGGTGACCTTTAAGGTCATCCGGAACATGTGGCCCAAGTGAATATTTGAACATAAAATTAAAATTAAAGGAATCCAAATGAGATTAAAATCAAATCTAAAATCCTATTTGAAGAAGATCGTATTTAAAGGATAACATTTTTTTCTAAAAAAATTTAAATAATTTTTTTTTGACAAAACTAAAAAAGAGGAAAGAAAAATGAGAAACCAATAGTATGTTGCATTACAAGGGATGAAACACAGCGATTGCAACGAGTGTGAGGTTTGAAGGTACAGTGACTAAGTGCGGCGTGGAGCAGTATGGAATGGAGGCTTCGATTTAACCTTCAAAAGTAGTTGAGTTTTCTTATTGGGTTCTATTATTACAGTCGAATTTAAGCGAGAAAACGATTAAAAGGAGAAATTTCTTGAAAATAGGGCAAAAGGATTAACTGCTCATAAAGGGTAAAAGAAATGAAATGAATTTATTTCCAAAGTTATTTTGTTGCAATCAAATTATGAAAGTTATGTCCAATAGTCCCTTCTGCAACCACTCCCTGTTACCGAGCGTATATTTCAACTTAAACCCCTTCACGCTTAAACTAAAGCGTAGCCAAAAGTCGAGGCAACTTGTTTAAAAAAAATCTCAAAATTGTCTACTATAAAGCATTTGAAAGCTTCAGGTCTCCGAATTCGGCTTTGTGGTCGTTTTCATTCTAAAAAATGTGTTCAATAAATAATGAAAAGGTAAAACATCCCTAAAAACAGGGTTTATATGGTCACCTTCTTCAGTCCTAAAGTTTTACCTGGTCCCAGAAATTGGTCGACTTTAGGAAACGTCTGGACAAATTTAAAGATATTTTTGCATCTGCAATACACTTTTCCAAATTCTAAAATAATTAATAATTCATTTTTTATTGCGATTTATTCAAAAAAGTTTATCTTGAGAACGAATTGAGATAAGAATCCATTTAATGGCTCGAAGTTTGCAGTATGGTAATGCGAGTGGCGTACAATGAATAAAACGTCTAATAAAATTATCGTTACGCAAGGTACATCATTTGGAATATTTCTGACTTTAGGCAGTCTCGACTTGCTTCTGAAATTACTGTTGTTATTGAAAGGTTACTTTTTGCTAACTACTTGTCCTGCTGTGCCGGACCACGCGCTAAAACAGATTGAAGTCAAAATTATTCAAAATGGTATTTCTTACGTGAAAATAATTTTAGCGTAAATTTTATTACTGTACTGCACTCACATAACAAAACTGCATATTTAGGGTCGTTAAGCGGTGTCTCATCTTCGTTTGTTCTATGTTTTGGAATTTAAAAAAAGTTATTGCATTGAAGAATGTTGAAACAATATGTGTGAATTTTTTGAGATTTTTTCTAACGTCGACAGCTTTTTGGGCACAGGTGAAAGTTGAAGCTTAAAAAAGAAGGATAAAAAACGTTTTTTGGGGAACTTTGCCCTCTAACAATTGAAAATAATTTTCTAGTAGAAAACTGATCATATAGTTTAATTCAGATGACTTTAAACTTCTAGATGCTTTCTATCAAATAATTCAGAGATTTTTTGAGCGAATTGCTATCAAATGACGTGAGGGGCCTTCATTTATGGCCCCGACTTAATTCATGGACAGCCCTCAATTTCTCTTGGCACTTGAAAGTTAGTAAACAAGACACTCAAATGTTCACACTTTATTAATGCTTAGTTTTTATTTTACAATGATTAATTAGCATATTTTATTCAAAGCATATCTGCTTGCTGACAAAGGATTTGACGTGTGGTTGGGAAATAATCGAGGAACCATTTTTTCCCAAAAGCATCAAACTTACTCAACAACGAGTTCCAGTTTCTGGAACTTTAGGTGAAACAAAAATATGTAAAATAAATCAATATGAATTAAATTTTTAGGGTATTTGTTTCAAAGAATCAGGAAAGATTGAATCAATTTGTTCACAGTTGGCACGAAAGTGGTGTTATTGACATGCCCGAAACAATAGACTTCATTTTGAATCAGACTGGAAAAAGTGAACTTTTTTTAGTATGTTATTCCCAGGCATGTACTGAGCTAGTTGTCATGGGATCTCTGAAACCTGAATACAATAAGAAAATAACTTTAGCTCTGAACATGGCACCGCCTGTTTTTTTTGGGCATAGTAAAGGACTTGGATGGTTGATAATAAGGACTCTCGATCATTTAATCTCAGTAAGAACAATCTTATAATTACTTATTGAAAATTTACTATTGACTTCGTAATTTTGGATCTTATACAATAATTATGATAATATTATTCAATTATTTTAATTATTCCTTAATACGTACGATAAGCCCTAATTAACGATCATTATGATAGCGGAACCATGATAATGTTGCAAATCACTTCGGCTTAACAGTGACACCCTCCATGGTATATATTTATACCCTTCTTTTTAAAGATAGAAGATCAGCATTTCGTATTATCGGCCTTATAAAGAATATTTTTGGAATCGACTCCAATGGTGTAGATTTGGTAAAAATAATCTGAACTTTTTTAACATTTAATATTTCGTAAAATTTCTATTAAGTTTACTTGAAAAAACTGTGATTTTTAGGAAGTTCTAAAAAAAGAAGTCTCATACATTCCTGGAGGATGTTCTACAAAGCAATTTCTGCACTACAATTTCGGTAGAAATCATCCAGGTAATCGTAGAGCTTATAAAAAAATATTTATTAATTTTTTCATTATTTAAAAGCAGGATTACAAGAAATAATTAAAAAATATTTTGAGACATATTTTTAATAATGTTAAAAATGAGAAAACCATCAAATTCGCAATGGATTGATATTCAGTTAATTTATTTTTAAAAAGTACAATCAATTCGCAATTTTAGTTGAAAGATTAGATTTTGAAATATATAATTGGAAATTTGAATCTTTTAGAAATTTTCAGTTGGATGCAATTCTAATATTTGGATATGAATGTAATTCCTACAGAACATAAAGGCAGGCAGTTCAATAGCAGAACTTAATCGATTATAAAAGTTTGTTTACAATTGTGTAATTTTTTTTCTACATAGGTACTTTTCGTCAATATGATTATGGAAAAAGTGAAAATATGAAAATATATAACTCAACAATTCCTCCAGACTATCCCCTGGAAAAAGTGACTATACCCATAGCCATTTTTCAAGGGCTTCAAGATTTTTTAGTTTCTCCGAAAGTACGAATCAAACTACAAAAAATAATACAAAATTGAAGTAGCCTCTATACTTTTATATAATAGGATAATTACCAGATAGTTGACAACATTTCCTTTGAATAGTAAATTCTTTTCATAGTATTCTCAATAAAGTAGTTATATCGGAGGACAATTTAATATAGTTTTAGAATTTCAGACAAATTCGCTTAGAAATGAAAAGTAAAAAAGTAAGCAAAATGCCGAACCCTTTATCTGCTTTAAACTGAAATTTTAAAGTAAAAAATTTCTAATCAATATCACCACAATGTTTCATATAATTAGCTGAGATTAAAGAATTTTAAAAGTGATTTTACAACGTTGACTTCAAATAACAGTTAATAATGTTAGCTATCTTTGTGTAATATTTTTTATAAAATTTCGATAATGGTCCATATTAATGTATCATACTATAAAATGAGAGGATATTTTGAAGCGCTCAAGTTTAAATAAAATAAATAGTACAAGTATAATTTTTTCAAAGTTTTATAGGTTTTTATCTGTTCTGCATAGATTTTAAAAATATTTTTAAGCATTTTGTTTTATCATAGTGGCATTGCCCTATCATGCGACTTCGGACATGCTAAAAATAGTTTTGTTTCGAAAATTATATTTTTTAAAATGGTCAACTTTTTGGTAATTACTTAGTAGATACTGATTCGTAAGTTTCTTTTTCGCTGAATTAAAATTGATCTTTTATATTTTCTTTCAGGACATTGAAACGCTAGTAAGAAAACTTCCAAATGTTGTGTATAGAAAAAAGTTCAAGAAATTTAATCACCTTAGTTTTACTATAACCAGGGGAATAAGAACACTCGTTTACGAAAAAATTGCAGATCTGTTTATGAATTACGGAAGAATTAAAACTTGTCACAAGTAAAAACAAATTAAACTGTTTTGTTACATTAAAAACTTTACAAAACCACCACATTATTCTCTTTTTCACCTACAAATTTCATTCATTATTTTGATTCATTTATTTATTTATGAAAAAAGTACTGAATTTGGTTGCTTCTCTTCGATTGATGATATTCCAGAAAAAAGGGAAAAACCTGATAACAAAAGCAAAAACATAATTATTTAGTGTCTAAAGATAAAAATACAAAATAAACATATTCTCCACATGCTATTTAAATAATATACTGGCAACTCGTACCAAATATTAATAATTAATAGAATTTTTTAAAATGATTCGCTATAAATTGGCTTATAAGCCATAACAACGAAACTTTTAGCATTAGAAATATCCATTTTTGCTTTGTGCACAAGAAATTTCACATATTTTATTTCGTTTGCGCGGGTACGTTTTCCATGCTAAAGTAAATGTACTAATTGATTCAGAGACTAAGGGATTTTTTGTGCTTAAAATGATCGCCAGACATCTAAGAAGATTAAAGTGAAAAAGCCGTTACATGCACTATTTCGGGTCGAAGTCGGCCAAGAATCCCTGTGTTTTATCATACATTATTATTTTATATCCCATTCAGTGTCTTTTCATTTTCCTCGAAAATAATTAGCCACATGAAAAAACGAAATAGAAAACAAATAATTCATTTTATTTTGATGTTCCATTTATTAGATTTCAAAATTCTAATCTTTGAAATATTAATAAAAGTTATATTATTATATAACTGATAAGGCTTTAAGACCTGCTGCAAAGTTATTGTGATTTCGCCTCCGCTTTTTTGTTATACCTTTATTATTTATTGTTTAATGTATAGGTTATAGAAAGTTTTACCGTATATTTGACTAAATTCATTTGATCAATGAATTATTAAATATTATTGAATTAAAAAAATTAAAAATCTGTATATACTGTAATTTTATTTGTTCATACAATACGTTTAAACACATCAAGCGAATGGTCACAACATAACGAATAAATCTGGTACTTAAAAAATTATTGTTTGAAATAATGATATTCAATAAATTAACCTAAATCTTTTTTGTAAAAGGTTATATGGATGTAAAGTATACTAGCGTACCCCAAAAAAGTGTGGTTTTGAAATTTGGAAACGCTACCTCCTAACTTTTTTTCCTCTTGATGAAAAAATACTGCTTGACATATTATTTCATTAAAAAGGAAATCAGATGTATCGCTAGATCTTTTTAGACCTGAAAATTAATTTGATTATTTTTCAGTTTTTGAGAAATACAAATTAAAGACTAAAAAATTCTTTGACGCAAACAAAATTTTTACAACCAAATTTTTAGAGATATTATCGGGCTTAGAATGCAAAAATTTGTGATTGCATTAGTCATTACTAAATAAGTACCGACAGTGATTTAATATAAAAATGAAAGTTAATTTTGTGAAAATGTTCAATGACAAACATATATCACTTCATAATATGACGTGAAAACTAATTTACATAATGGAAGTTGTAGGCTACTTTATTTTGCATATAATACTAGTAAGTGTGACCATCGCGATTAATTTGTTGTCAATAGACCACTTGAACTTATTATCTAGCAATTATGTATTGAAAAATGATTTTAAAATGATTATTAATGTTAATGATTTTCTTATTGTCCGCATTACGTATTTCTTCACCTGTCTGCAGCAGAAAAACTTGATTCTCTCTCATACAACATCTAATCATACTATCACATCTACTACACAAATACGTCGAGCGCAGAATGTCGCACGCTCAGTAATACATTGTTCATTCCTACATTTGGTCTAACTTATTTTGCTTCTGAGTTACATTATTTATGTAAAGATTAAAAAATTGAGTTTAATCTGTCAACATTTGTCTAATTGCGAATTCGCAAAATGAAGGTCTTAATTGTACTGCAACTGCTTACACATGTCAGTATTATTTTAGTGTCGAGTGTTCCTCAAAATTTAAACAAGAAAATTGTAAGTAATGAGATAATCAATTATAGTACATATAGATAATACGATATGCATTATTTTTAAATAAAATAAACATCTATTTCTCGATTTTAAATATCAAACAGAGGCAAATGATTACTGATGATGGTTACCCATTTGAGGAATATAATTTGAAAACGCAAGATGGTTATTTTCTTAAAATTCATCGTATACCAGGCGGAAATGGAGAAAAAATTAATAAAATCCAAAGAAATAAACCTATTGCTTACCTCGCCCATGCCCTCACACAAAGTTCCATAGATTGGGTTTCTACTGGACGAAATGTATCCTTAGGTAAGACTATTTAAATGATGAAATCCAAGAAATGTAACCACAGCATAAAATCTCTTCATCAAACAAAATTTATTAAAATATGTCAATTAAAGTTATAAGATAGTATTTTTTAGAAACGAATGTTTGCGCGCGACTGTTTGTTCTTGCTCTTTACGCTCGATAATATATTAATCTCGCGCTACTTGATCGATCTTTGTGCATAGACTTTTTAAAACTAAAGGTGAAAGCATCGACAACAGCCATTTGTTAATTGTAAATTCTCCTTTTTTATCGCTCCTTCGGTCTTAAACAACACATTCTCATCTCGTATCTCGTGCTTCGCAACTCGAGTTTCTCCCTGAAATTTTATATCCTTCCCATTAATGTATATTATAATAATTTATGACTTACATTGGTATTAAAACAAACGTAGCTTCATTGTGCCGTTGGAAAAAATGCGGACTCTTTTTGAACAATTTTGTTGTTAGAAAGGGGGAGGGTCGGTAAGGCCGGTTTTTGGCCTAATTTATTTTTGGACCAAAAAATCTGAAAAAATTATGGTAGTATCTTATAAGTATCCCGAGTCGATTGCACGCTAAACGGACTACCCACCACCCCCCAGCCACCCCCAACCCCTACAAATATAGGAAACACCACTACCCACCAACTGTATTTTCGAGAGATTTGACACTCTTAAACATGTATTCTGAGGTTAGCTCGGGTTTACTATGGTTTTCGGGGTCGCCGAATACAAATTTGGCGTCCTTTGACTTTCATTGCGTCAGGTTCAAGGTCATTGGAAGGTCAAATCCTTGAACCTGGCGCGATAAAGGTCAGCGGACACCAGGTTCGTAATCAGCGACAATCGTTGCAACTCCCTTATAAGGTCTTTATACCTCTCTTTTTTTTCATTCTCCTTGGCTATGCTGTTTTTGTCAGCTGGTACCCAAATTTCGATAACGAATATGGTTCGTTTCTCGAAGTCAAGAAGAACTACTTCAGGCATCGAGTGTACAACAGAAACAATTGTCGAGAATATAAAATTCCAGTATATGCGGCATTTCTCATGCTCGACAATTGACTCGATTTCCCTAGAAGCCTTTAGAGGAGCGATATTAAGGTTAATGCCGTAAGAGTGACAGAAATGATAATGAAGTATTCTTAATGCCGCATTGTTCCTTTGGATGCAGGTAATTCCCGCATGATTTGGACAACTAGATAGTATGTGAACTAAATGCTCGGGGTGTGCATGGCTTGCCATGCAGCTATCATCGGGAATGTCTTGGCTCAAAATGTCGCGACGGTGGAAATGACACTGTCTTGGCATGCCAAAATGAAACCCTCCGTACCAGACTTCAATCTGGGTGATTTAAGGAAAGCAAAAGTTAGCTCACATGACATTGACTGATCGTCCACATTTCCGTGGAAGATACCGTGCATCCTCTTGTCGAGGAGCTATTCGCGGAAATTTTTCTCCTGTGATTTCATAATCCGGGCTTTCAGTTTTTAGGACTCGAGATAAATAAGATTTGATGAGTTTTTCTAACCCCTGTTATTGAAGGTAAGGCCAAGTATTTCAGCAGATTCCTCCGCCATTTTGTACAGAAACGGTCCTTGGAGCAACTCTTTGTGCTTTCGGACCATTTTAGGAAGAGCGTTCCATCCGTTTGGGACTATATGTGCTGCACCTAGAATAATCCTGTTGTGAAGACTACCGGGACGGCAAGCATATTCGTTGCAGATACTTTGTTTCTCGTCTACAGTTTAAAAACCATATCTGCCGGATGAGACGTTTCTATCTGCTTCGGAAAGTATCCCTTATATATATGTCACACCCCGAATGCGGCTCTGTGGCACTCCCAGGTATGTATAAGTCTCTACAGCGCAAAGGTATCGTATAGCGCTTCTATCAACGAGCTCAGGATCTTCAGGGATGCCATTAAGTTTTTCTCGCTTTAAATAAACCTTGGCGCATTTGTCTAACCCAAATTCCATTCCAATTTCCTTATAATATCGCTCGACAATCCCTAGAGCTAGTTGTAGTTGCTCTTTGTTTTTAGCATAGATCTTAAGATCGTCCATGTAAAATACATGAGTGACCTTGTACGTTCGATCTGCAGGTTTGCCGTACAAGTACCCGTCGAAATGGCGAAGTGATAGAGATAGTGGCAATAATGTAAGGCAAAAGAGGAGTGGGCTCATGGTGTCACCCTGAAAGACACCTCTCTGAAAGGTGACCATGTTAGTTGTCACACGATTTTTTCCAGATGAGATAGTAAATCTGGTTTTCCAAAGCGGCATCAATCTCTCTATGCACCAAACTATTTGCGGATGAACCTTTAAGATTTCCAAAAGACTGATGATAAGTCAATGGGAGGTCAAATCGAAAGCTTTCCGATAATCTATCCAGGTCATCGATAGGTCATGCTGGTAGAATGCTGCATCTTTGCAGACACATCTATCGATGAGCAGGTTCACCGGACATCCCGCTACGCCTTTCTTTGAGCCTCGTTGTTCATACATTTCTTACCACACAGGTTCAATTGCCCGAACAATCCTATAATTTAGGATAGCTGTGAATATCTCATACAGTGTGTTCAGACAAGTGATTGGCCTGTAATTCTTCGGGTCAGGTAAGTTGCCTATTTTCGGCAGGAGTATTGTGCGCCCTTCCGCCAACCACTCCAGAATCGGCTGTTCCGACTTTAAATATGAGGTGAAAATATGGGCTAAATGCGGATGGGTTGAAGCAAACTTCTTCCACCAGAAGGTCTTGATACAATCTGATACCGGAGCGGAATAGTTCTTCATCCCTGTTAATACTTTTTTCACCTCCTCGTTAGTGATGGGTAGGCATTCTTCATCAGGTGTTATGAGGGCGTCACACAGCTTCTTGAAGCTATTTATATTTTCTACGTTTTCATTCAGTCTATGCTGCACTTCGTAGACTTCTCTCCAAAATGCTTTGACCTCATCTGGTTTGGGCGGGTGCTTGACAGTAACTGAAGGGTCTTGGAAGAGTCGATATGGGTCAGAGAGAAATTGCTGATTTTCTCTGACTCACCTCTCCCTCCTCTCCAGACTTTTCTTACCGTCAGATAGTATACGTATTCTCTCAACACTATTCAGCCTGATCGTCAGCAGCTGTGACTTGTTAATAATGTGATAATGGGTCCGGAGTTCGCGCGCGAACTTTTGAACCTTGGCGGTAAAATTCCTGCCAAATGTTATGTAGTCAATCACATACTGAATGCGTGACGCGGACTATCTTGCCCAGCTTATCTTTATGGCAAGTTGATCCGTTCGTCTTTTGGTCTTATGATTAACCGTTGGTTTTGTTTTACGGTTTGCATCGGCCAAAGATCTCGCTACGTTATACACACAATAATTGATAGCCCAGAGGTCGGATTCTTCGGAAAAATGTCCACGAAGCTCGTCATCTATTTCAGCCAGATCTTTAGGCTTGAGAGAAACCTTGGGCTTGTTCTAGCTGTGGTAGAGTAGGCGCTTTGCTTGAATAACCCCTATTTTGTAGTAGTTCGGCAGGGTTTCGCAGACGTTGATGTGAAAAGTGCGATAGCTCCGGGTGTTTCTCGCACCGCAGAGCATGCAGCCGTGCCATGTAATCCCGTTCAGGGGCCACACTCGCATCGTGGCACTCTAGCAAGTCGTGATTCAGTCGCTCCGTCTACCTAAAGGTCCCGAGATTCCGCCGATCCATCGCATTGAATCCATCTTCATTGGCTCTCCCAGCATTTACTACAACTATGTTTAGTGTTGCCATTGTTGTTCCCACGAGAAGATTGGGAAAGGGGTTCGCCTATCCTTCTAGAGCCCCGCATGCAAGGATAAGGCTGCGTACTCTGAGAGGTCGCCCGATATCCCAGAGTCACCGTTCTAGACACCTCACCTAGGTGCCATTCAGCTTTCGGCACAATTTTCACACCTCCGCTTGGGGTTAATTCCTTCGGGACCACCCCTGGACAATTCTCCGCGACTGCCTATTTATTTTTGTAACCATATTCAACAGAAACCCTTGGTACAGGGATCCTCTATCCGCAACTCGAGGATGCATTCGGTGGTCATTCGGTGCATTCGGTGCATTCGGTGCATTCGGTGGTCCCAAATTGTCTCACAATCAAGCTGCAAAGTACATGGGAAAATCATCGTCGTTCGTCAGCAAGTGGGTAAAGCGGTATAAAGAGACCAAAAATGTTGA
>NC_046665.1:59991381-60002172 GCF_010883055.1 Belonocnema kinseyi
AACGCGTCCTCGGGTTGCGGATAGAGGGTCCCTGTACCAAGGGTTTCTGCTGAATATGGTTACAAAAATAAATAGGCAGTCGCGGAGAATTGTCCAGGGGTGCGACTGAATCACGACTTGCCAGAGTACTATGATGCGAGTGTGGCCCCTGAACGGGGTTACGTGGCACGGCTGCATGCTCTGTGGTGCGAGAAACACTCGGAGCTATCGCACTTTTCGCAGCAACGTCTGCGAAACCATGCTGAACTACTCGGAAAAAGGCATTATGTAAGCGGAACGCCTCCTCTATCACAGATAGAACAAGCCAACAACAGAGAAAGAGAGGCGACACTAAGACCAACCGCGGGCAGATATCCAATAGAGGAAGAGCGATTCTTTACGACCCGGAGAAACATCAACACCAAGGTGTCTTTCAAGCCTGAAGATCTGGCTGAAATGGATGACGAGGAGAGGTGGGTCAGAGAAAATCAACAGTTTCTCTCTGACCCAACTTGAATCTTCCAAGACCCTCCTCATACTGTCGAACACCTACCCGAAGCAGAGGAGGTCGAAGTATTTTGGAGAGAAGTCTACGAAGTGCAGCATAGACTGGAAAAAGACTCAGAAAATATAAATAGCTTCAAGGAGTTATGTGTTGCCCTCATAACACCTGATAAAGAATGCCCACCCATCACTACCGAGGAGGTGAAAGAAGTATTAAGAGGGATGAAGAACTATTCCGCACCGGAACCAGATTATATCAAGACCTTCTGGTGGAAGAAGTTTTCTTCAACCCATCAGCATTTGGCCCGTATTTTCACCTCATATTTGAAGTCAGAAGAGCCGATTCCGGAGTTGTTGGTGGAAGGGAGCACAATACTGCTGCCGAAAATAGGCAAGTTAGCTGAGCCGAAGAATTCCAGGCCAATAACTTGTCTGAACACACTTTATAAGATATTCACAGCTATCCTAAATGATAGGATTGTTCGGGCAATTGAACCTGTGTGGCAAGAAAAGTATGAACAGTGAGGCTCAAAGAAAGGCGTAGCAGGAGGTCGGGAGAACCTACTCATCGATAGATGTGTCTGTAAAGATGCAGCATTCTACCAGCGTGACCTATCGATTGCCTGGATTGATTATCGGAAAGCTTTCGATTCGACCTCCCATAGACTTATCATCTGTCTTTTGAAAATCTTAAAGGTTCATCCGTAAATAGTTAGGTGCATGGAGAGGTTGATGCCGCTTTAGAAAACCAGATTTACAATCTCATCTGAAAAAAATCGTGTGACAACTAACAAGGTCACCTTTCAGAGAGGTGTCTTTCAGGGCGACACCATGAGCCCACTCCTCTTTTGCCTTACATTATTGCCACTATCTCTAGCACTTCGCCATTCCGACGGGTACTTGGGCGGCAAACCTGCAGATCGAAAGTACAATGTCATTCATGTATTTTACATGGACGATCTTAAGATCTATGCTAAAAACAAAGAGCAACTACATCTATCTTTAGGGATTGTCGAGCGATATACTAAGAAAATTGGAATGGAATTTGGGTTTATTGGCCAAGGTTTATTTAAAGCGAGGAAAACTTAATGGCATCCCTGAAGATCTTGAGCTCGTTGATAGAAGCGCTATACGACACCTTTGCGCTGGAGACACTTATACGTACCTGGGCGTGCCACAGAGCCGCATTCAGGATGTGACATCTATTAAGGATACTCTCCGAAGCAGATACAAACGTCTCATCCGACAGATTTGGTCTTCCAAACTGTCGGCGAGGAACATAGTATCTGCAACGAACATGCGCTCCGTCCCGGTAGTACTCTATTCATTTGGAGTAGTTTCATGGACGAAGAACTAGCTCAGATCCCTTGATATCGGGACAAGAAAGGTTATGCACATGAGCAAAAGCATGCATCTGTTCCGCGACTGTACATCTTACGCCGTCAAGGTGGTCGCGGAGTATTGAGTCTTGAATTTCTGCACAACAGGATTATTCTGCGTACAGCACATAGAGTTGCAAATGGAAAAGACTCTCTTTTTAAAATGGTCAGGAATCACGAAGAAGTGGACAAAGGAGCGTTTCTGTACAAAGCAGCGGAGGAGGCTGCTGAAACACTCGGACTTGACTTCAGTATTAGGGGTGAGCAAAATGCATCAAATCTTATCTATCTCGAGTACTCACTCCTGAAATCCCGGATTAAGAAAGCACAAGATAAAAACTTTCGTGAACAGCTCCTCGATAAGAGGATGCACGGTATTTTCCACAGAAATGTGAAAGATCAGTCAATGTCTTGTGAGCTAACGTTTGCTTTCCTTAAATCTTCCGGATTGAAGTCTGGTACGGAGGGTTTCATTTTTGCATGCCAAGATGGTGTTATTTCCACCTTAACATACCGTCGCCACATTTTGAGCCAAGACATTCCTGATGATAGCTGCAGGGCGTGCCATGCACACCCCGAGCATTTAGCTCACATAATATCTAGTTGTCCAGCTCACGCGGGAACGACCTACATGCAAAGGCACAATGCGGCACTAAGAGTGCTTTATTACCATCTCTGTCACTCTTACGGCATTAACCTTAATATCGCTCCTCTAAATGCTCCTAGGGAAATCGAGTCAATTGTCGAGAATGGCAAGTGCCGCATATACTGGAATTTTATATTCTCGACAATTGTTTCTGTTGCTCACTCGAGGCCTGACATGGTTCTTCTTGATTTCGAGAAGCGAACCATGTTCGTTATCGAATTTTCGGCACCAGCTGACAAAAACATCATAACCACGGAAAATGAAAAGAAAGGGAGGTATCGAGACCTTATAAGGGAGTTGCAACGATTGTACTCGGAATATTCTGGTAAAATAATCGTCCTTATCATCGGCGCTCTTGGAGGTGCCAAGCTTTCACTTGCTAATGGCCTGAAAAGCATCCCTGCGTGTCAAGAATATGCTAATATACTTGCGGGAAAATGCAGAAGGCGGTAGTCCTTGAGTCGCTCCGTGTTCTTAGGGTGCACGAGGCCTTTGCTGGATCGTCGTATTGATTCACCTATCTCACGGTTGTAAGACGTGGTTGTGGCTGAAATTTTACTGCGATTCCGCTGGGAGCGGGTGCAATTTTCCAGGTTAGAACCCGCTCCCGGCGAAATCCTGCGGTTGTCCTTATGACAAATTTTTAATCCTATACATACATACATACATACATACATACATACATACATACATACATACATACATACATACATACATACATACATACATACATACATACATACATAGACAAATATAATTATGTATATATATTTTTTGATTTTTCAAGAAAATTCTAAAAGTTGTTATAATAATTTGGAGGACATTAAGAAATCAAACTTTTTCTTTTCTTGCGTTTTTTCATATCGTCCGTTATTTAGCTTAAAAGGTTCATTTTCGTCTGTTTTTTGAAATTTAGGATATACTTTAACTCTGGTAATTTGTGGTTTTATGAAAAAGTCATTAGGATAAATTGTTCAACTGTTTGAAAATTATAAACTTCCGTACAGAAAATTATTGAATTTTAAAAAAACTGGTCTCAAAAATATTCAAAATGCGCTCACTTTTTGAATTTTCTACCCAAAATAACTAGCTTAGAAACTTGACTATCAGTTTAGGACACTAAAAGAGTGTACCAGAGGCCAATCTAAAGAATGATTTTTTCCAAAGTTATCGTGTTCACAGGCACACAGGCATACATAGATACAGACAGAGCGACAGGCAGACAAATTCGTAAAAAACCTACTTTTCGGATTCAGGGGTCTCAAGACGTGGACATTTGACAAGAACTGAGGGCGTCTCAAATTTTACACAAATTTAATACCTTCTCTGATGAGAATTTAAAAATGATTTATTTGTCATAAATAATTTTTTGATAGTTCGTTTTTTAGGTTTAATCGTGAAAAATAGCATTAAAACCATAACAAATTTAATTTTTTGAAGCCCCGCACAGGCGATGAAGAAGATATTAGAAGATCAAAGTTGTGTTGAGAATGTGTCCACACAGCGGGCAAATTTTTTTTACTGTTAATGATGTTTTTCATTATTAAAGACAAAACTACGCATCTTATCAAAAAGTGGTTAATAACAAATTTATAGATTTTTTTCAAATGCACAATTTTTGCTGTGTCCTCTTTCACCGTATTTGGCACAGTTTGACCGAAAAATGTAATTTTCGGATTTTTCATTATTTTGTATGCTGTAAAAATTGGAATTTTTTATTTCTCAAGAACATTTAAAAAGTGTGTGATAATTTTGTAGGGAATTCAAAAAGCAATATTTTTCTTCTTTTGACATTTTTCCTTATCGTGCGTTATTTGGCATAAATTATTCATTTTCGTGTGTTTTTTGGAATTTTGTAAATGATATAACTCTCGTAATTTTGAATTTTATGAATAAAGTCATTAGGATAAATTGTTCGAAATTTTAAAATAGTTTGAATAACCTACTGACAATTTTTGACTTTCAAAAAAAGTGGTCTCAAAAATATTCAATATGTACGGGTACAGTAAATGAGTGTACCAAAGGCCAATCTAATAGAATAATTTTTTCAAAAGTTATCGTATTCACAGGCAGACATACATATATTCATGCATACATACAATTAATACATACATTACATACATACGTGCATACATACATCCATGCACACATGCATACATACATATAGACAGACAGATATACAAACATAGAGACATACAGGCAGACACATTCGTAAAAACCTGTTTTTGGTATTCAGGGGGAATCAAAACGAGGACATTTCACAAAAACTAGGGGTTTCAAATTTTACACAAATCTAATACCTTCTCTAATGAGAATGTAAAAATATAAATCCTTATCGAAAAATTTAATCGTTGTTATTTCAACCAATCAATATTTTTAATTTAAATTTTTAAAATAAATATTTTCGTCTAAGATGAATTTTCAAAAAAGAAATGTATTATTCAAGAAAGTTAAATTTGCAACCAAATAATTGAATTTTCAACTACAAAATATTTAAATTTTTAACCAAAAATTGAATGTTTATATTTTCAGTTCAAAAAAATAATTGAAAAAAATTAATTGAGTACCATAATTATAAAAAATTATAAAAAATTATAAAAAATCATAATTATAAAAAAGACATTTGAGTTTACCCAACCAGCAGAATTCTTATAAAATCAGTTAAGTCTACAACCAAAATAGATTATTTTTTAAAACTAAAGTTGCGTTTTTAAACAAAATAGATATGCTTCTAATCCAGAAAATTGATCTTTTACAAATAATATGCATTTTTATCAAACAACATAAATTTGCGACCAAAAAGTAGCATTTTTAACCAAAAAAATTAGTTTTCAAGTAAAATTGAAATAGTTAGTTATATTTTTATTTTAAATAATTAATTATTAATAAATGAAATCAAATTTTACCAAACTGGTCAATATTTCTACAATAGAGTGAGTTTTTAATCAAAATGATAAATCATTAACAACAGAAATGGATTTTTAACAAAATAGTTTAAATTTCAGAAATCAACAAGCAACCTGGATTTCCGAAATCTATGTATGTGTTTCTTAGAAATTATAACCTCCGCATTTTTGTAATAAGAAGAGCCTCACGGCAGAAATAGAGGATGAGCTCGTCAACTGTTAGTTGCGTTCACAAATCCAGGTTTCAGAGTCGAACAGAAAAAAACGAATTCTTTTTTGACTATAAAAGATTAATTTCCCACCAGAAATAAAATAGGTAAATTTTCAGTAAAGAACAAATGCATTTTCAAAGAAATATGAAATTTTCAACCAAAGAGATAAAAAAACCCATTTTTTAAAGTAAGTAGTTCAACTTTCAACCATTTAGTTAAATTTTAGGCAAAAAAATAGGACATTCGAAGAAAATAGTAGCATTTTGAAGAAAATAACTAAATTTGTAGCCAAGAATAATGATCTTTGGCGCGTTAAGTCCCGGTATCGATCTATGTCTGTTTTACCAACACCGTTGGTAATTCTGCAAATTCATTCAATTCCATGAATTCTGCGGATTCTGAGATTTCGCTCAATTTCGTGAATTCCATGAATTTTTTAAATCCATTAATTCTGTGAATTTCATGATATTCCATAAATGCGGTGAATTACATCAATTCCATGTACTCCGCGAATTTCGCGAAATCCGTGAATTTTGTGAATTCCATGATTCCGAAAATCCAGTGAATCCCGTGATTTAACAAATGCTCATAAAATAAATCCACTTCATAGTATTTCGATTTCTCTTGTTTGACATAAGTTAGAGTTGGAACAGGTTGGTGCAAGTTTGTTCAGGTGTTCAGGATTCAACTTTGTTCAAGATTTGATGATTAAGAGAGCGTAAAAGAACTCTTTAAGTTAAATTCAGAGATATACAGGGTGATTTTTTTAACTTAAAGCTTTCAAATATCTCGAAAAATAGGCACTCTATGAAAAAATGTTATGAATCAAAAGTTTCACGTTAAGAAAATCATCCGGCATACTAGTAAGTTAACATATTTTGTACTTATTTTGAAGTCTTTTTCTACCCTGATATTTTAATCAGAATATCTCCTGTGTTTCTGTTTATTAAGGAATGCCATTTTCCTGGTTTTAATGATTAAGGAATGTGAAAGCATCGCTTAAAGTCAGTTCTTGTTCTGCACGCTTCCTCTACTTATTTAAAATTGGTTTCATGCAGCAGCAATTCAATAAAAAATCTGCAGTGATTTAAGTTATTAAGAAATTATGATTTCCATACTTGGATGTTTATGATATGAAAACACCTCTAAAACATGCAGTATACACAGAAATTCTTTCATCTTTCTAGTTCGTGGGTATGAACCTTTTGTTTCGGTAAGTCTAATCTTCGAAATGTGAAACTTTTAGTCAAATCTTTTGACGAGTTATTGAGAAAAAAAAAACATTTGACCAAAATAAGCATTTTTCTATTGAAGTAAATGTAAAAAAATTTTACATGTCAATTTTTGAGATTCTAACCTACAAATTTCCATTAAATGTTCGTCAAAATGTATGTTACCTAATATGAAAAGGCTAATAATAAGCTGTTCTGATCTCTCAGAATGCGAGTATTTTGATCATTATTAAAAAAATGAAGAAAACACAATATATTTTATTGGAAATTCTAAAGAAATATTAGGGATAGTATCAAATGCAAATTATTTTAAATGAAACAACATTTTTAATAATATAATCAAAAGAATTATTTTACGTTTCTGATGTGAATATTTTAGTGAATATTTTGTATAATATATATTATATTAATATTATCTGAATGAGATTTGAAAAAATATGTTAATGTATGTGTGTGTTCTAAATAATAGTTTTAGTTTGTATTTCCTTATCTTTCTCTCAAATCGAAGAAAGTAACTAATTTTGTTTTCTTTTTTTTCTAACAGCACTGAGTAGAAATACAGATAATCTTATTAGAAGACGTAGAATGATCCGTTCTTTATGTTATTATAAAAAGTTGAAATCATCAAAAGTGGATTTAGGACAGTATGGTGGCTAAACGCGACGAGGAGCGATACACCGCTCGAACACAACGTGGAGCAATATGGAATGGAAGCTTTGATTTAACTTTCAAAAATTGTTGGATTTTCTTATTAGATTCTATTACTGCAGTTCGATTTTAACTAAAAAAAAACGATAGAAAGGAGAAATTTCTTGAAAACACGGCAAAAACATTAACTCATTAGAAACAGGGAAACAGAGGGGCTAGGGGAATAGGAATGAATTCTGCAATGTGAAATTGATTTTCAAAGTTATTTATTTTTCAACTGTACGGTTGCAGGCACATATTTCTTAAAAGTCGTAAGATTTTCTTAATTTTATCATCAAAAACTTTTGAAACTTTATCTCAATTTCGAAACATTATGTCCACTAGACTCCTCCCCCACCTCCCCCTGTTAGCAACTGTAAACTTTGACTTAAAACCCTTCACCCTTAATCTAAAGTCTGAATTCTGCGATATAATCACTTTCATCCTGAAAAATTTATCACTAATTGAATGGCAAAATATCCGGAAAAAAGGGTTTTACTGTCACCCTTTTGAATCCTAAACTTTCACCTGGACCCAGAAATTGGTCGACGTTAGGAAACATCTAAACAAATCCAAAAATATTCTTTCCACATTCTTTAATGCAACACATTTTTCATAATTGTAAAATATTAAATAATTTACTTTTTGCTGATGCGAGTGCAGTGCCAAGCATTAAATTTCTAATGAAATAATTGTTACGCAAGCAATGATCCCAGATATGAAACGAGATGCACTGCAAAACTATCTCACGTCTATGTCTGTGTGAATACAGTAGGAGACGATGTACATGACTGGGTTGCGCGCGCAACCCATTTCTCCTCTTCTGAATTTCAAAACTCGAAGGTGCACGATTGCCGGTCGGAAAACTTCGGCGCTTCTATTTATATCTCGATCCGTTTTCAAATAAAGTCAAGAAATGGGGATTTTAATTTCTCCATGTTTTGATGAAGAAATGTCACCGAGAGTTGAAAATGGCCCCTGTGTTGAAATCGGCCATGCGGCGGCGCTAGTTGTAACTTTGTTCTAGTTGTTTTGACAATTATATGTCTTTTGTCATCTTGAGCCGTTACAAACCCGTAAAAAAATATCAAGAAAACGGTTTATTTATGTAATTATAGTGAAAATATCACTATGGATTTTTCTAATAGTGTTTTTCTGTTTTTTTTATCAAATCATTTCCATTAATTATCGCTTCAGTATGAAAATCAGGTTATAAAAGTAAACTCAGAGAACACCCGAAGACAAAGAATAAAAGAGTTAGAAGCTTTTTAATAATTATGAAAGATCTCAGGAGAAATGGTTTCGATTTTATTTTCAAATAATAATTTAAAGTTTCAAAGATTTAAAAATGTGGATCAAAAGAATATGGAAGACTTTGAGACCACTTTTTTTAATTTTTCAAGATTTACAAATTTTGTAGGTAAACTGAATTTGGTCAGGGTATGAAAAAAAGTTCCTAAAATTCATGGGGAATTTTTAAATGATTGTTTTGTAAGGAATTTCAAGAGAAAATCGAAAAAAGATCACAAAAGATTTTGAATTATTTCCTAAAATCTTTAAAAAGTCTGAAAGATTTTAAAGCCAAATTTTGCAATTTTTCCATTTTACATAATTTTAGAAAAAAATTGAGTAACTTTAAGAGACATTAACAAGTTTTAAAACGGTTAAAAAATAATTAAAATTTGTAAAGATTTTTAAAGAATTTTGTAAAGTCTCACGAAAATGAAAGACATTTTTTCAGGTTCCTAAGAAAAATTAAAATAATTTTTTATTTCGAAAAATTAATTTGAAGAGATTATTTAAAAAGATTTCAGAAGATTTCAAAAATAGTCAAAGAAGAATCGGAAAGATTTTAAGGCAATATTTTTTAATTTTGCAGAATAAATAAAAAATGCAGGAAAATTTTAATGATTTTTAAAAATTAGAAGGTTTAAAAGGTCTGACAAGATTAGAATAAAAATTGTTCTATATTCGTGTGCAAATTTTGAATAATTTTTTATTTTGAAAAATGAACTTTAAGAGAAAATTAAAAAAGGTTTTTTAAACATAGTAAACGATCCACCAAAATTTCTAAAAATAATTCAGAAGATTTTAAAGCAAAACGCTTCAATTTCGTAAGATTGTAAAATAAAAACGAACCAAAATTGGGTCAATTCAAGAAATGTTTAATAGAATTTAAAAGAATTTCAAAAGTTTTCAAGCGAATGCCCAAATTTTCTTAAAATTGCTGGGAAAATTTAGAAGATTTTAAGGTAATGTTTTTGAAATTTGGAATGATATTTGTAAATTTTGAGAAAAATTCGTGTCAGTTAAAAATATTTTCAGGAATTTAAGAAGTTTTAAATAGATTAATAATATTTGATAATTCGGAAACATTTTCGAAAATGTATCAAATATTTCTTGATTCCTTCCCAACTTCTAAAAGTTCTAAATATCTTTTAAAAGGACACGAATTTTTCCTAATATTTCGTAAAATACTACATCATGAAAAAAATTATTTAAGATCTTCTAGATTCTTTTTTGACAAGCCTGAAATATTTAAAATCTTTTACATTTTCTCAAGAATCTTATGAAAATTATATGTATATAAATTTGAAAACAAGGTGTTAATATTTATTTTCCTTTTCTCAATTCTCAGAATCTAATTGCAGCATGGATTTATTATAGCACTTCGAATAATAATTTTAAATTAGTTTGAGTGTTCTCAAAGCTAAAAAAAATATTCGTTAATGGTATTTCTTTAAGAATGACATAAAAATTTAAAAATATTTTAGTTTCGTTAAAAAGTCTAAATGATTAAAAAAATATCGCATTTCTGAGCTCATTATTCCATTGTAATAGAAAACAATATTTTAGGATTTATCATATTCCTTGTTTCTCATTCATATAGATATAATAATTATATTTATTATATACTAGCATTATATTTTAAAACGGCAATGAAAACAAAATTAGTTCTTCATCACTATATTTAAAAGTATTTGAATATCCCGGACTAACACAAAATAACGTAAAAATGAATAACAAAATCATGAATTAGAAAGTAAGAAAAATGATGAATTATAAAATAAATGAATTGTTAAATTCCCATAAATATTTCTATTCCTGAAATTTAAGTTTAACGAAATTTGAAATATGCCAAAAATAATTAATATACCAGGTGTATACATATGAAACCGGTATTGCCATTTAGCGGCCAGTAGGCACACTTGTAGGCACTGTCGGAACTTACCATTTGTGCTAATT
>NC_046665.1:60002272-60004410 GCF_010883055.1 Belonocnema kinseyi
GGGCGCATACTTTGAATAAAATATTTGTTATCATTCTCTTGAAATAAATGTGTTTTTTTCTTGAAAAAATACCGGTTTCATATGTATACACCTGGTAACCGATTTCACGAAAAAATATTTTTGACGATGTTGTGAATATTTGAATTTTAAAAACTGAGAAAATAACAACGTGAATTATCAAAATAATGTCCAAGTTTTTCTTTAGTGTGTGATATTGTTTAAACATAAAAGGAAAAGGTGAATAATTTTATTATAAATCTATCTGTGTTACCCATCTATAAATATTTGTATCAATAGTTTAAAAGAAAAACACTTTAAAGAAATATGTAGCGTAGAGAACCTGCAATTGATCCATTGATAAACTACAAACTTTGAAAACTTAAATTACTTAATTGAAAGGAAGGTTATGTAATGAAAGAAAAACAACAATTTTGAGCCATATATATAAATAAATATATTTGCTTGGTAAAAAAGCCTGAAAGCCATAAAAAACCACCGAAAACGACCTTAAAAAAATTTGAGAATAAAAAAATAAAACGAAATGCCCCTCGCCTCTTACAAACTAAAAATAAATAAAATAATTTTATATAATATTTACATAAAAAACAAAATCAAGGTGCTTTCTGAACGTGAGTCCCCTCACCTCTCACAAACGGAAAATAAATAAAATCATTTTATATAAGACATACGTTTATTTTATATAACATATAATTAAAAAACAAAATCGGGGTGCTTTCTGAATGTGAGTCCCCTCGCCTCTCACAAGCGAAAACTAAAAACTAAATATACTTCATTCACACACACATTCAATTATCATTCGCTCTGGCATGCACAGTTAAAGTTTTCGTTCTCTTCTTCGGTGGTTTGTATAAAATTTCAGACAACATTCGAGACAAATCTTTATAGTGTTTTTCTTTTAAACTATTAATATAAATATTTATAGATAGGTAATATAGATAGATTTATAATACAAATATTTACCTTTTTCTTTTTAGTTTAACCAATATCACGCCTACCCCGAAAGAGAAATGACTTAATGGTGTAATAATAATAATAATAATACACTAAAGAAAAACTTGAACAATTTTTTGATAATTCACGTTATCATTTTATCAGTTTTTAAAATTCAAATATTCACAACATTGTCAACAAATGTTGTCCATACATATCATCCTATTTTCTTTAAAAGGCAACATATAATTTAAGCTAAAGTATTTCCATCCAATGGAAACAATTTCAAATTGGTAGATAATTTCAAGATTACACAGAACAGTATTAATATTAATATTCTCTCAACAATTCTGCATTTTAAAGAAGTGCAAGAAATTGACGATTTTAATTAGATGAATATTTCGCGCGATTAATTCTTTTATATGCAATATCAGAATATTAATTCCATGATTAATACTATCACACCAGATATATTTTATACTTATATTTCATTACATTATAATAGAATTAATATAATATATAATTAATTATATATAATATTATAAGTATAATAATATCATCTCAACAGATAATAATATTAACATTAATATTAATTAGCTGTAAATGATTGTGCTAGAGTTTTAAGCTTTTGAAGTTGAATTTATCGATGAAACGAAAAAATTTAAATAGCCTTTCAAAATTAGAAAATTTATTTATATCATTTGAAATAAAACAATTACAAATTATAAGTACTAACAAGTACAAAATTTTGTATTAACACTTTTTAAAATTGCTAGCAATTTTAAATCTTAAAAATCGAAGTCCCAAGTAGTCCTGAAGAAAATATAATATAAACAAATTCTAGGAAGCCATAGCTTGTAATTGTTTAATTCCAAGTGATTCTCATAAACAAATTTTATAATTTCCAAAGTCCGGAGGCTATTTAAACTTTTTTGGTTTAATTGGTAAATTATTTTTAAATTGTTTAATTTATCTGCTATGTATATCTTCAATAACAGAAAATGCTTAACGTCTTAATAAGACTAGATGGAAAATAATATTTTTAAATTAAAATTATTTCTTGAAAAAAGATTATATATTAAATATATTATATATATATATATAATTAAAAATTTGTCATAAGGACAACCGCAGGATTTCGCCGGGAGCGGGTGCTAATCTGAAAAATTGCACCCGCTTCCAGCGAA
>NC_046665.1:60004510-60018847 GCF_010883055.1 Belonocnema kinseyi
CGCCAATTAGCACAAATGGTAAGTTCCGACAGTGCCTACAAGTGTGCCTACTGGCCGCTAAATGGCAATACCGGTTTCATATGTATACACCTGGTAAATATATGTCATCTTATTTCCTTTAAAAGACAACATATAATTCAAGCTAAATAAGTCCCATCCAATGGAAAAAATTTCAAATTGGTAGATAATTTCAATTTTACATAGGACAGAATTAATATTAATATTCTATTAACTATTTCGCATTTTAAATATATGCATGAAATTGGCGATTTTAATTATTTCAATGTTTCGCGCGATTAATTTTTCTATATGCAATATCAGAATATTGATTCCGTGATTAATACTATTACACCAGATATATTTTATACTTATATTTCATTACATTATGTACAGAAAGAAATTTTATAATAATACTTCATATTTCAATATTTATAATTGGTATAGTCGATTACGATTTAGGGAAATCGTGTGAATATAAAAATTATTGTTAGCGTAATTACGAAACTTTACAGTTAGAATATGAAAACTTGATATCTTTAGAACGAGAATCCGCCGAATCCGCCGATTGCACCTCATAGCCGAGCGCTCACGATGTGAATCGGAGAACTTCATGTTTCCCGCTAAACTGGTCAAGATTCATGTATGCACACGTGTTTCCTAGTGTTCAATATATTCTATAGATTTCAAAATATTTAAATGGGTTTTGACCGTTTTACAAAGATTTATGAACGTTTTATCAAGATTTTATAGATTTGAACGATCGAAAAGAGGCTTGTACATTAGGGTGGTCCAAAATCATACCTGTTGAAATTTTTTTTATTATAGGGCATGCCGACCCCCCCCCCTCTCCGCCGTTGCGTGTAGTTGCCGGAAAAAAAATTTCCTCCAAGTTTCAGCTAAATCAGTTAAAATTAAGACGTGCCGCAAAGGCCCTGAAAATCCGATAAGATTAACATGGGGAAATTTTGGTTTTCGGAACAATGAGATTCAGGTTTCTCGATTTAAACTTAGCTTGCGGGAGATATTAAGAATTTGTTAAGGAGTCTCTAGTCAATCATTTTCATCAAATTACTTTAAATTTTGATGCCCCCCGCCCTTGTGGAGCCCCAAAAATGCCCCAAAAAACTGAAATTGACATTTTTGCCAAAAATTTACACATAAATGCTTTGTTTTTCCCTTTTTTGCCATAAATTATATTTGTTTGTCAAGTGGAATGTTTTTAAGTATTTTTCAACTAATTAACAATGGTTTAAACAATTTATTTTTGCTTAAGTGATTTTTTTTGCTATTGCTCATTAAAAGGTAGGTTTTTTATGTTTTATTGAACAATTGGACATTTTTAGGAATAATGATCTTTGTTTCAAGCGTTTACTATTTGTTTAAACAACTAATTATTATTTAATTGTAACTTTTTCTTAAAAATAGGTATTAAATTATAGTTAAAAAAAATTAGTTAGCTTTTCTGCTTTTTATTAAATATCTGCGTCATTTAGATACTAGTACCTTATTTTGTAATAAATTCTTATTTGTTTAACTAAAGTTTGTTTTTTTATACAATTTTTTGGAAAATAAATTTTTGTGCTTTAATTTCTAGTGACATGTAAAAAATACAAAGATTTCTAATTCCTTTGAGAATACTAAGAGCTATTCTGCGGGATCAACATAAAACAAAAAAAAATTACTTTGAGCTTTCAGAGGACAAACGAGTATTTCTACGGGGTTGATTTAAAGGGAAAAATTATAAAAATAATTTCAGAATGACAAAATTGAATGTAATTTTATAGAACGAAGTCTTACTAAAAAAAATAAACTTTTCATGCCCAATGAAAAACATTTTATGAACAAATATTAGTTATCTAAAGCATTTGCTTACCGTTTAAATATTTAACAATAAACGATATACTTAACTAAATTGAGACAAAAATCAGATTTTTGAATCACAATTTCCAATAAAATGTGATATTATTATTTAGTAAATTTATGAAACAAAACGATAATGCTTTAGACAAACAATTTTGCTCTTTACAATGACAAATTACCACAATAATTGCAGGAAAATAGAACTTTCAAACATTAATTTTCGAAAAAAATTGTTTAAACAAACAAAATTTATATAAACAGATAAGAATTTATTACTTACTAAATGCTTAAAACAAAGATCATTATTCCTAGAAATGACCAATTGTCCAATCAAACATAAAAAATCTACCTTTCAGTAAGTGAGTACAAAAAAATATTATTTAAACAAATATAAACTATTGAAACAATTATTAATTAGTTGAAAAATACTTAATACTATTCCACTTACAAACAAAAATAATTTATGGCCAAAAAGGGAAAAACAGAGCATTTATGTGTAAATTGTTGGCTAAAATATAAATTTCAGATTTTGGGGCATTTTGGGGCTCCAAAGGGGGGGGGGGGGCATCAAAATTTAAAGTAATTTCATAGAAATGATTGATTAGAGACTCCCCAACAAATTCTTAATATCTCCTGCAAGCTAAGTTTAAATCCAGAAACCTGAAACCCATTTCTCCGAAAACCAAAACTTCCCCATGTTAATCTTATGGGATTTCAGGGCCTTTGTGGCACGTCTTAATATTAACCGAATTGGCTCAAACTTAGAGGTAATTTTTTTTTGGCAACCTCACAAAATGGGGAGGGGGGCATATCCTCTTTTCGAGAGTCGGTTGCTGGACCTCCCTAGTGTATATCACTAGTTTAAAAATATTTCACAACCACTTTACTCGGCTTTTAAATATTTCCTAAGATTTAAAGGATTTCAAATATTTTATAAAGGGTAAATACACCAGATTTCAAAGATTGTGAAAGATTTAGAAGATTTAAAAATATTTCACTAAGATTTCAAATAATTTGATGATTTCAACGAATAAAAAAAATTCACAAATATTTTTAAAAATGTCACAAAAGTTTTCCAGAGATTTTGAACATTTCATAAAGATTGCAAGGATTTCAAAGATTTGAAAATGGTGTTTATACCATATTTCAAAATTTCCACAAAGATTTGGAACAATTTCAAACATTGTAAAGCTTTTAAAATATTTCAAATATTTCAGAGACGTTAAACTATGAAATCAGGTTTTAAGAAATTTGAGAAGATTTTAAAGGTTTCAATTATTTGAAACTGACACAAAAGGTTTCATAAATAAATTGTAAACTAAGCATTCACAAATACGTCATAAAAATTTTACAAAGATTTCAGGTATTTTAAAGATTGTAGAGATTTCAATCGTTTTACAAAAATTAAGAATGACTCCAAAAGTATTCACAGAAATTTCAAAATTTCACAAAGATTTTAAGTATTTCAAGAGATTTCAAGGAATTAACAAAGATTTCAAAAGGTTTCAAAGATTTCATAAAGATTTCAAGGATTTCAAAGACGACTTGTGTTCGCAAAAAATGAGGAAATATTTTATTTATAGCTCTTTTTTCTTATAAATGGTTGGCTTTGTAAATGTTCAATAATATACTTGATTTATACAAAATTTGTATTAAGTTCAGGGCACCTACAATTTTCGACCCAGCACTGTTACTTGCATTACCAAGCCGAATGTGAGGCGGGAACGACGTGAATTTAAAAAAAATGGAAAACCTATAGATATTTTTGAATTTAATTCAATCCGAGTTTTCAGATGATTAAAACAGAATATTTTCCTGTTTTTACTTTTAATTTTGAATGTTTTTAAGTCGAGTTATTAAGCACCATGCCGTTTCTCATAATTCTAAAAATTCTCACCATTTAGTATATAAGGAATCTTCAAATCCCTTCTCACAGCGTATTTGCGTGCGATGCGTGTTTTATATGTATATGTTTGCGTACTCTGTATATAAGTAAAGGTTAAGTTAGTTACATCAGCGAATGTGTATTCTACATTGTGATGTGTACAAATACTAATAATTATAATGATAATTTGCGTATTTATGTACTATAATTGTGCAGTGTGAGTTGGTGAAAAAATTATTCCAATCTTTCTAATAATTGACATTATGATCTTGCTTCAATTTAATATAGTGAACTTTAAATATTACAGTTTCTTTTACAAGTTTTGTAGAACTTATATTAATTTTCCAAAGTAAATTTTTCTTAGATTATTAATAAATACTATACTAATTTTTAATATACATACCCGATTTCCCTCAATCGTAAAAGATTATACAAATCTGTAATATCAGTTTTAACGTTTTTTGTAACTAAATTTCTATGGGTGTAATAGAATTAATATAATATATAATTAACTATATATGGTGTTATAAGTATAAAAATATCTCAACAGATAATAATATTAACATTAATATTAATTTGCTGTAAATGATTGTGCTAGAGTTTTAAGCGCTTGAAGTTGCATTTATCTATTAAACCGAAAAATTTCAATAGCCTTTCAAAATCAGAAAATTTATTTGTGAGTATCATTTGAAATAAAACAATTACAAACTATAAGTACTAATAAGTACAAAATTTTGTATTAACACTTTTTAAAATTGCTAGCAATTTTAAATCTTAAAAATCGAAATCCCAAGTAGTCCTGAGGAAAGTATAATATAAACAAATTCTAGGAAGCCATAGTTTGTAATTGTTTAATTCCAAATGATTCTCATAAACAAATTTTATAATTTCGAAAATCCGGGGGCTATTTAAACTTTTTTGGTTTCATTGATAAATCTGACATGAAACGTTGAAAAACTACAGCACAATCATTGACAGCTAATTAATAATAATATTAATATAATTATAATATCGATGAGAATAGTGATATAGAGAAGTAATATAGCCTACGGACAAGGCGAACTGTAATATAGATATAGAAATATGCAATCATTTAATGAGCAATTCATTTAAGAGGGCAAAAGAATACTGTAAAAACTTGCAAAAGTATACAATGAAGACAATAAATTCTATTCTATTCTATATATAATTATAATATCACATACTTAATTATATAATTTATTTTCATTATTCACAATAATATACACAATATAAAGTACACAATATAATATACAAAAAAATATTAATCACGGCATTAATTTTCTGATATTGCACATATATTTTTATTTTTAAATTGCGCGAAATATTCAAATATCATTTAAAACGCCAATTTCTTCAATTTCTTTCAAATCCCGTGTAGGAATCTAATCAGGAATCCAGCCGGATAGCCTCGGTTTAAGACGGGCACTGGTCGGGGAATCCGGCTAAAAACGTCACGGTAAACTGGTTGGATGCCAGCTTGAATACCGACAGGGATCCGGTCGGGTAATCCACCCACAAAGCGGTTAAAAAATATTTCTTCAGGCGATAAATTGGTAACTTGTTTTGTTTTTTAAGGCTCATCGTAAAGAATATGGTGAACTTTAAAGGTCAAATCAAGTTTACCAATTATGGAAAGTAAATTGGAGTAGAATTTTAACCACTCATAATAGAAGCTCGTCGCAATTGTTTCACGTTGGAAACCACGTGATGATTTTAGGCTAGGAAGGTACACAGAAAAAATTTATTCACCAGAGTATAAATTAATTAAAACTAATAATTATCCGCGAACTAAGTGGGGTTCTCAGACTATTTACTGAATCAAGGTTGATTTTAATTACGGATCTCGATATTATTTGCAAACTTCGAGGAAATTACGTAACGTGAGTGCAATGTGCACCCTCGTTCGAAGTGCGAAACTGAAAGTTAGTGAGTGTCTACGCAGTCGCCAGACGCAGAAGGGGTTATACATAGCGGTAAATTTGAAAGTGTACAGACTAAGCATTATGTGAAAATAGTGAAAATTGTAACATTTCAGCTGATGCACATATTAAAATTAAGAACAGTTTTATTTAATAAGTGAAAACATTCAGAAAAATGTAATGTTTTTTTAAAGAATTTAAAACAGCTTATTTTTGTTTCACTGCTCTAATAAATCTTTAAATTGTACTTTTCAAATGATAATTTATCTATCATCCATAATAACGTCTTTGATAACATCACAGCTCTTACAAAATGTGTAATTTTGACAAAAAAATTATCCTGGCCAGTGCCCGGTCGGCTCCCGACCATGAGATATAACCAGGTTTGGCCCGGCCAGTAACGTGCCGACTTGGTGATTCGAGAAAAATGTAGCTCGACTGGCTCCCGACCGGTTCCTGTCCATGAAACCCAGCCAGGGGTAGCCCGGCTGGGATCCGACCAGAAACCTTGTTGTAGTAGGGCCTACTGGAATTTTTTAAAAGTTATTGCATTGAAGAATATTGAAATAACAGCTGTACATTTTTTGAGAATTTTGCTAACGTCGATCGCTTTCTGAGCACACGTGAAAGTCGACGCTTGAAAAAGGAGAAATAAAAACCTTGTGTTTGGTATGTTTTGCTCTTTAAGAAATTACAATATTTTTTAGGATCAAATTGACCATATTGTTGAATTCAGAAAACTTTAACCTTCAGATGCTTTTTATTTAATAATTCATAGATTTTTTTGAGTGAGTTTCAATCAAAACTTAATTTATAGACAGCTCCTTATTTTTCTTCCCATTTAAAAGTTAATAAATAAGACAATAATATGTTAACAATTTAAGAAAACATATAGTTATTTATGTTACGCTGATTAATTAGCACATCTTATTAAAAGCTTATCTGCTCGCTGACAAAGGATTTGACGTGTGGTTGGGAAATAATCGAGGAACCATTTTTTCTCAAAAGCATCAAACTTACTCCACAATGAGTTCCAGTTTCTGGAACTTTAGGTGAAACAAAAATAAGTAAAATAAATTAATTTGAATTAAATTTTTAGGGTATTTGTTTCAAAGAATCAGGAAAGATTTAATGAATTTGTTTACAGTTGGCACGAAAGTGGTGTTATCGACATGCCCGAAACAATAGACTTCATTTTGAATCGGACTGGAAAAAGTGAACTTTTTTTAGTATGTTATTCCCAGTCATGTACCCAACTAGTTGTCATGGGATCTCTGAAACCTGAATACAATAAAAAAATAACTTTAGCTCTCAACATGGCACCACCTGTTTTTTTTGGGCATAGTAAAGGACTTGGATGGCTGATATTAAGGACTCTCGATCGTTTTATCTCAGTAAGAACAACCTTATAATTACTGGTTAAAAATGTAATATTTCATTCCTAATTTTGTATCATATACAATTAATGTAATAATATTATTTAATTATTTTAATTATTATTCGGTACGTACGATAAGCACTAATTCACAATAATTATCATAGCGGACCCATGATAATATTGTAAATCACTTCGGCATAACAGTGACACCCTTCTTGGTATATGTTTATACCTTGCTTCTTAAAGATAAAAATTTAATATTTCATTTTATCGACCTTCTAAATAATATTTCGGGAATCGACTTCAACGGTGTAGATTTGGTAAAAATAACTTTAACTTTTTTAACTTTAAATATTTCGTAAAATTGCTATCAATGTTATTTGAAAAAAATGTGATTTTTAGGAAGTTCTAAAAAGAGAAGCCTTATATATTCCTGGAGGATGTTCTTCAAAACAATTTATGCATTACAATTTCGGTAAAAATGCCCCAGGTAATTGTGCAGTTTATAAAAAATATGAACGTAATTTTTAATTATTTAAAAGCAGGATTGCAAGTAATAATTCAGGAATATTTTGACACATATTATTTATAATTTTAAAATTGAGGAAACAACATTCACAATGGATTTACATTTAGTCAATTTATTTTTATTTCTAGAGTTATAGAAAGTAGAATAAATTCATAATTTCAGTTGAACGGTTGAATTTTGAAATACATAATTGAAAATTTGAATGTTTTCGAAATTTTCAGTGGGATAAGATTTTAATATTTGGATATAAATGTAATTCCTGCAGAACAGAAAGGCAGGAAACTCAATTCCAGAACTTAGTCGTTCATAAAAGTATGTTTACAATGGTGTAATTTAATTCTTTTTTGCACAGGTACTTTTCGTCAATATGATTACGGTAAAAGTGAAAATATGAGAATATATAACTCAACAATTCCTCCAGACTATCCCCTGGAAAAAGTGACTGTACCTATAGCCATTTTTCAAGGGCTTCAAGATTTTTTAGTTTCTCCAGAAGTACGAATCAAACTACAAAAAATAATTCCAACTCGGAGTAGCCTTTATACTTTTTTTATAATGGGTTTAAATACTTGAAAACATTTCCTTTAGAAATTAAATTCTTTTCAAAGTTACCTCAACAAAGTACTGATATCGGATCACAATTTAATAAAGTTTTAGATTTTTAGAGGAATTCGTTTAGAAATTAAAAATAAGAAATTACGAAAAATGTCTTGTTCTGCATCTGTTTCAAACTGTAAATTTAAGAAAAAAATGCTAAACAATAACACTACAATTTTTTAGATATTTAAGATTAAAAAATTCAGACATTGATTTTTGAACGTAGACTTCAAATAACAGTTAATAATTATCACAGTTTTTCTGCAATAGTTTTTATTCAAATGTCCAAAAATGTTCCATATCAATGTATCATACTCTAAAATGAAAGGATATTTTGAAATGATAAGGTTAAAATTAAATAAATAGTGAACATTTAATTTTTTTAAATTTTCAAACGTTTTTATCTTTTCTTTATATATTTTAAAAGGATTAAAAAAAAAAAAGATTTTATCATAGTGCCATGCTCTGTCATGCGAATTTTAGACACGTTGGAAATTATTTTGTTTTCGAAAATCACATAGTCTAAAATGGTCAACTTTTTGGCAATCATTTAATAGATATTAATTTGTAAGTTTCTTTTTTGCTGAATTAAAATTGATCTTTTATATTCTCTTTCAGGACGTTGATATGCTAGTAGAAAAACTTCCAAATGTTGTGTATAGAAAAAAATTCAAGAAATTTAACCACCTTAGTTTTACTATCACCAAAGGACTAAGAACACTCGTCTACGAGAAAATTGCAGATCTATTTATCAGTTACCGAATGAATAAAACTTTTAATTAATAAAAATTAAATAAACTGTTTTATATTACATTAAAAACTTTACAAATCCAATTACATTATTCTAATTTTCGTCTACAACTTTAATTATTTCGATTGATTTATTTAATGATTAAAAAAGCATTAAGGTTCGTTTCTTATCCTCGATTGAAGGTATTTCAGAAAAATAGAAAAAAAACTTAAAGACCAAATCAAAAGCATATTTTTTATTCAGTGTGTTTCAACTGACTTCAACCAGAAGGGCATACACTTCATATTTTTTTCTGCTTAAACTTATTTGGGATGCCGCACGATCCTTTTGAGCAGTAAAATAAAAAAATTCTTTTAGCCTTTTTTAAGGAAATTCAATTTTTATAGCTTTTGAGGAATTTAGCCAACATGCTTTCGTGAAATTTTATTGTTAAAAAATGTTTAGTTTAACACTCAAAAAAGGCGTCCAGGACCTGAACATCTTACGAGAACTTAAACCCTTTCTTATTTTAAAAAGGTCGTGCTTAGGTTCACTAAAACTTGGTGAGCGTACAGAAAATATTTTTAAAAACAATTTCTATATGGTGAAAATGAAGAAAAAATGTTTATTTTGGAAACTGCTTCTTTCCTCGTCTATAATAAGTTCCAAGAACCTGCATAAGAGTGAAAGTGCCCTTAGAAGTCTATGTTTAGTTAATAATTTTTAAAAACTTCAAGGTTTTCTGCAATAATTTGTTTCCTATGAATCACTAGTCCCGAATTTGTTAAATACAGGGAAAATAGATGGAAAACATTAAAACCGAAAAGTCGTGGTTCGTTTGTGTTGCATACTGAGGAGAACACCAGCCCAAGTAAAAATTTGCCAACATTTGAAATTTCTCGTTTAAAAATTTTAGAAAGAGGAAATTACTATATTTCTGAATTATAATTCAAAATGTTGTGAATAAACGTAATAATTCGGAATTAGTAGCTAGAATTTGCAGGAATAAATGTAATTGTGACGCGAAACAGGGAATTTCCGCAAAGAATGATAATTTCCGTAATTCCCGGTCTTAATTAGAAATTTACGAGATCTTTCAAAATGTTTAGAGATCTCTTGAAATCTTTCAAAATTGCTTGAAATTATTCCAATTTAGGTAATAAAGTTCCAATACTTATTGTCAATACAATTCAGTTTTGTATATCTAAATATTGAACTTTAATATATATTGTTGCCCAATTAGTTGAATATCCAGATATTAATTTAGTCGAACAATTTTTTTTAACCCTTAAAGATCGCACTCCATCCGCGCATACGTATATACCACACTATTGCGAATTGGGATTTCCTATTTTTAAATGATAATAATTCATGCATAAATAAAGTACTTATAAATTCAAAGATACATTTTTTGGGATAAAAGTTACTAAGAAATGCAAGGCAATAAAAATAAATGTAATAAATAATTTTTAAGTAGCAGTAAAAGAAAAAATGAGAAGAACTTTTCTGAATTGTCATTTTTTAAAACAAATTGCAATTTTTTTTTAGTGATTATTGGAAATGTACTTTGTTCTTTTACTTAAAGTTCAATGTAAATATTTTAAAGACAAAGTAATACATATGAATCCAATAAAATTTTAATTTTTTTTAAGTTTGTATGAAAATAGAATATGTTTGGAGCACAGAAATATCAATTAGTACTTAATCTAGAATTGAAACACATTTTTAAAAACTGAAAAATTACGAATAATAATAATATTATTTGTTATTTAAACATGAATAATATCGAGATATTATTATATAATGAGGATGCAGAGTTTAAAGTAGAAGTTATTTGGAAGTTTTTTTATGAAAATAGTGAACTCAATGCATACTCCATCACGATGATTGTAAGTTCAGGCAGTTTGGCTTAAGGAATAACACCACTTTAGCGGCAGAAAAAACTCTAGCTTTGACCATTTATTTTTGGAGTATGAAAAAAGTGATAATACTTCTTTTTAGAGGGGTTTTTAAACACGTATTAGAGTATAACCAAAAATTATTTTAATTTCGATACCAAATGGGGACGACAGAGCCCGTCTTGAAAATTGTCTTTTTTTAAAATACGCGGTTAATGTTTTACGAACACTTAAATCCTTGACATTTTCTATCACTAATATGCAATACCTCCACCTTATATTGTTTTTATGCTCTTAAAGTATTGTTTAAGCCTAAATAAAAAATTGATTTTTCCAAAATCTTAGAGTGGTGTTATTCTTCAAAGCAGTTTGGTTTCAAGCAGTTTGGAAACATCGTTAGTGTACATCCTTTTGATTTTGGCTCACAAAAAGCGCATTTCACTCTCGTTTCTTGGCGAATCATATCTAAAAATTGCAATGCTGGTAGGCCACCTTGAAGAATTTGAAAATTAAGCCCTGGAAACTTTGGCGCATGGTTCGTATTTGTAAGCAGCGTGGAAGTTGCTCCTCGATGAGAGCATACCCGCATTTAACTTCATTATTGATGAATTTATGCTAAAACTAAGAATTGAATATTTTTTTCAAACACCCACTTTCCAACCGTAAATAGTAAAAAAACTGGACGATTTTTAGAGTGTGAAATTAAAAAATTACAAGCTATCGAATTAATGCATTTTAGTTCTATATTAAATAAAAAACTATGAGTAGGGATATATATATATATATATATACATACACTACCGGTCAAAAGTATGGGTTCACTTAGAAAAATCGCTTTTTTTTGTATTTATCGCTTTAATTATACCGGAACTAAAAAAATGTCTCTTTAAAAGGTTGATTGTTTTCGAAATTCTATCTAAAATAATCGCAGGGTGAAACCTATTTGTCTAGTTTTTAAGGGCATGTGATACTTACTAGGCAGTCTGATAAGTACCCGAAATTCTAAGAGATGGCATTAGTATTCACTAATATGAACCATTTTCGTCGAGCTTGATCCTTCAAATGACGCCTGTCAAAACTTCAGCCATTTATGTTTACGCATTTACAATTTACAGCACTGAGAAGCGACTAAACTCCGAGATTTTTTTAATATGGAAAAATCTGAGTTTCGAGTTTTGATCAAAGACTACTATCTTCGTAAGAAAACGATATCCGAGACCAAGGCCAAGCTGGATAAGTATTACCCGGACTCTGCAACGTCGATTGGAATGATTTATAAGTGGTTTATCGAGTTTCGTTGTGGCCGTACGAGCACAGTTGATGCTGAACGATCTGGGCGCCCAAAAGAGGTCACTACACCAGAAAATGTCGAAAAAATCCATGATATGATGTTGAATGATCCCAAAGTGAAATTGAGAGGGGAAGCTAATGCTGTAGGCATATTATTGGAACGTCTGGGCAATATCGTGCATTCAGTTTTGGGCATGGAGACGCTCTGCGCGCGATGGGTGCCGCGTTTGCTCACAGTGGACCAAAAACAAATTCGTGCGACAACTTCCCAGCAGAATTTGGCATTATTTTCGCGTAAGCCGACCGACTTTTTGCGCTGATTTATAACCATGGATGAAACCTGGATCCACTACTACACTCCTGAGTCAACGCAACAAGCAAAACAGTGGGTTCCACCGGGCCAAAGTGCTCCGAAGCGTCCAAAAACGCAACAATGGGTCCGAAAGGTTATGGCCTCCGTATTTTGGGATACACATGGCATAATATTCGTGGACTATCTTGATAAAGGTAAAACCATAACCGGAGCATACTATTCATCATTATTGGACCGATTGAAAATCAACATCGCCAAAAAACGACTGCATTTGAAGAAGAAAAAACCGCTTTATCATCACGACAATGCGCCTGTTTATTCATGCTTAGTTGCACAAGCAAAATTGCATGAAATCGGCTTCGAATTGGTTCCTCAGCCGCCGTATTCACCAGATCTGGCCCCCAGCGACTATTACTTGTTCCCTAACCTGAAGAAATGGATCACCGGTAAGCGTTTTTACTCAAATGAGGAGTTCATAGCTGAAACTGAGGCGTATTTTGGAGACCTTCCGATTGAGTACTTTTCGGACGGTATCAAAAAGTTAGAAAATCGTTGGACTCGCTGTATCGATCGACCTAAAAGGAGAGTATGTTGAAAAATAAAACCGACTTTGGCCAAAAAAACGTCTCCGTGTTTCATTTTTCAGGGACTTATCAGACTGTCTAGTACAGTTTCCCCGGCTTTTTTTCCACAAAAATGAAAATCTTTTAAAACTGAATTCGGAGATGTTATAAAATATCATAACGGACGTCCCCGGACTCTTTTTTGAAGGATAATAAGACAAATTTATTGTGATTAATAAAAAATTTTATGCATATGCATTATTTTGAGGTAATGTCGTTTTTCCTCTCTGCCTTTCTGATAATCTGGAAATTATTTATGAAATAAACTTTTTTGATTGGCTTCAAACAAGGTTAATTCCGGGAGATTAGTTACTATATTTATTTGTAAGCCCAAAGTTTTCGGCCAAAAATATTGTGTAGTTTGGAAGCAACGATCGGGTGAATTGTAACATATATAACCTCGAAATATACACGCACGTTGTTAGCAATATCAAAAATGTTTTGATAAAAAAACACAAAAAAGTGTGCAGCGACGTTCGTTAGCATGTTCGCTATCATTTCCCAACTTTTTAGGAGAAAATATTTATTGTTCTAGAAAAAAAGCCGGGGGAACCTAAAACTGGTAAAATCGACGATTTTCTAAGTATCACATGCCCTTAAGTAGATATTGCAAAAAGAGTTTAAATTTCAATGTTTTCTTAAATTTTCAATAACTTCCGAAATAGTCAACGTTTTTCAATGTTCTTAGGTTCACTTTGAAGCTTTTTTCACCGTACCACAACAGCTTACGAGTATTAATCGTAAAAAAATGTTTTTTTTTTTTAATTGCAAGAACTTGAATTTGTAACAAGAAAGTTGGAAAAATTGAAATATTATTATTAGTAACAAAAATATTTTTATAAAATATATGAAAATATAATCATGAATTTTCTATGTAATTTCCTCAAAATATATATTTATTTAACTTTTATGCTGATTTGCCTACAAATAAGACGTTTTCAAATTTATCCAACTTTTTTATTACAACTTCAAGTTCTTGCGATTCGAAAAGAAATTTTTTACGATTCAGACTGATAAGCCGTTGTGATACGGTGAAAAAAAAGCTTCGAAATGAGCCCAAGAACATTGAAAAACGTTGACTATTTTGGAAGTTATTGAAAATTTAAGAAAACATTGAAATTTAAACTATTTTTGCAATATCTACTTAAAAAGTAGACAAATAGTCTTCACCCTGGGCTTATTTTAGACAAAATTTCGAAAACAATTAACCTTTTAAAGAGACATTTTCTTAGCTTCAGTATAATTGAAGCGATAAATAAAAAAAAAAAGATTTTTCTAAGTGAACCCAAACTTT
>NC_046665.1:60018947-60029243 GCF_010883055.1 Belonocnema kinseyi
ATTCGTTCTAATTTTTTTCTGAAACTGTGTTGCAACGATGTTACGCTTACGTTATAGAACAACAATATAATTTAGTTTTGTAATCATTCAGGCGGGATGAGTAAAGACTGTTCTTTAACATTGTTACGTAACTATTGCAGCAGATCATTATAGAGATCGTATACACAAGAATGATCGATAATAACGGTTTTTAAATTAACGTGTAATTTTTCTCGGTAAGGATAGAATTTACACATCGAAAAATAATTACTTTTGTAAAACTATTTATGAAAAATATATATCACTTCTTTATGCAACATGTAAGCTCGCTTACATATTGAACGCTAGTATATTTCTTTCTGTATGCAATACTCGTAAGTATGCCAACTGCGAGCAACTTGTTATCAACATACAAAGTAAATGCATTATCAAGTTAATATCTACTCAAGTAGGGTTAAACACAAGTAATATATCTTATTACGTCACGCATTTCATGCAGAATGTCGCTATTTCAGTAATAGAATAATGCCTTCCTTCATTGTACGTGTCTTATGTTGCTTATGAGTTACGCTTTTTATGTTAAAATAAAAAATTAAGTTTAATCTTTCAAAATTTTATTAAGCTTGAATTTGCAAAATGCAGCTCTCAACTGTTCTGCAACTACTTACTTATGTATGTATTGTTGTGGTGTCGAGTGTTCCTCAAGATCTAAACAACCAAATTGTAAGTATACATATGCGTATCACGATATGAATTAATTGAAAATAAAATAAAAATCTATTTCTCCATTTCAAATATCAAACAGAGACAAATTATTACTGATGACGGTTACCCGTTTGAGGAATATAACTTGAAAACACAGGATGGCTACTTTCTTACAATTCATCGTATACCAGGCGGAAATGGAGAAAGCATTAATAAAACCCAACCAAATAAGCCTATTGCTTATCTCGTCCATGCCCTTACACAAAGTTCCATAGATTGGGTTTCTATTGGACGAAATGTATCCCTAGGTGAGAATATTATATTTATCAAATCTAAGAAATTTAGCCACTGCGTAAAATTCCTTTACTGAACAAAATATTTAAAAGTATTAATTGAGATTAAAAAAGAGTACTTTTTTACAAAAGAAATTTCACGTCTGACTTATTTTTATTCCCACTTTAAAAATAAATAAATTAATATATAAATATCTTCACAGTTTAAGAAAGAATATATTAGGGTTCGTAGTCTTCCACTATTTCCCTCTTCTCTTTAATACACGTAGAATTAAAATATAATTATTCGCTTTACATCTACAAAATTATTCTTTTCTGAACTAAAATATGCTACCACGAGCAGTAAACGTTTTTTCTAACTAACATAATTATTTATTATAATTTCCCTAACTTTTTTTTAATTTGGCCATTTTTGAAACGAAACTGTTTAAGATTCAATTAAATCTTAAAAGCTAAGATATTTTGTGCGCTGAATTCCCGTATACAAATTAAATATAGTTTTAATTAACCATAAGAAAATACGATGGTCTTATCTCTAGTTAAAGGTTCTTGTTTAAATTTTAGTCACGACTGATATTATGTTATACATATTAAACCAGTTATTACCTTTCTTTATGATAATTTAGAGTTACCTGAATATGCGTAATAAAAGGTGCTAAAATCAAACTTTAAATGTTTATATTCCCATCCTAATGGGAAGGCTTTTTGTAAAATTTGTCATTCCTTGAGTCAGAAAAAACGATTTTTATGAAGGTGTCTGTATGTCTGTTTGTATCGTGTAGACACGAAACTTTAGAAAGACTGAGCGCCAAAATCAAGACTGATTTTCCACCAAAACTATACGAAATATGAAAGCAAAATGTTAGGAGAAAAATTGTTCATATTACATTTTTTGGCTAAACTATGCAAGAGAAAAGAAATGGAAAGACAAAAATTGTTCATTCAAAAACAATCTACAAATTTGTTGCCAATTATATTTTTGTGTGACGTGTTGTTTATGCTTAGATCGTGAAAAATGACATTACAAATAAACAAATTAAATTTTTGGAAAAAAGACACGAGGTACAATTAAATAGCTAATAACAAAATTGTATTTCAATTAAATATAAAAATTTCCTTTGAACTTTTTTGTCTTACGAGACACATGATGAGAGTGTGGCTGCGTGGTAGGCAGTTTTTCTACAAATGATTTCTATAGTATAGTTTTCTTTTATATTAAAAGATTCAGGCAGACAAAATTAATCGCAATATTTTTATACAATTTTTTGAATATCTTTCATAGTCTTGACTAGACGTCCCGAATTTTCAAGATTTTCATCTATCCCCTTTTCTAAATCTCCCAAATTTTTTTGGACGACCAGGCACAGTCTTTTTAAAATTTTCAAAGTACATAACATAAAATCAGAAGTAAAATCACAAATTTTATCTAAAAAATGTTTCCAATTGAATAAAATAGAACAAAAATTGTTATGATTAGACTCTCTCAATCTATTAGAATGGAACACTATCTAAATTATGAGTTGTAAATGTAAGTTTATGAAAAAATCTTGTAATAAAGATTATGTAAACACAACTACTTAAAATTTGACAATATTTGGCTGTTAAAGAAAACTTTAACGACTTTAAAACTGAAACGTTCAATTTTTCTGATTTTCAATTATAATAGTAATTCTGACTAATTCAAAATTCTCTGAATGTATGAAAGAATATAACATATACTAAACAATTCACAAAATAATTTCAAGCGATTTAATGCCACGACCATAATTACATTTGTCCAATTGCTAGGTTTATTTAGAATTAAAACAAGGTATTGGATATTCGAAAATCACTTTTAATGAGATTAAGCAGCTCAATCACAATTTTTTATACTGTATAATATAATACTTTAAAATAGCCCCATGGAATTATCCGATTAGACTAAAATTTTAACAAGAATTATAAGATTTGCAGCTGATCCTGATAACATTTTTCGATTAAACATAAATTTAATAAGTTCCAGAAGTTAAACAATTTTCAAAAACTAAGAAATACCAGATTTTAAGAGTGTGGCAAATTTAAGTGCCGTTTTAAGCAGATAATAAATATTTGGTCTCTAAAAATATATATTTCATATAATATTCAATTCATTTATCAAAATCTAAAAAAAACGTTTTCTTACTTCACATTAAATTACGAAATTTAGGTTTTCCTTTGATACCGAAATAAAACCAAATAATGGTTATTTTTTATTGGAAAATATATTCAAATTCCATGTATATATATATATATATATATATATATATATATATGTGTATATATCCGTATGAAAAGAGCCCTAATTTGATACTTATCATATCAAAATTTAAATAATGATGGAGGAATTGAAAAAAAGGAAATATTCTATATTACGAGTACGGTTTTGGACATAAAAATGGTTTATTTAATAAATTGGATTATTTTTAACTCTTTAATGTGACTTTTTTGTATTATTTAAAAACTATACAATTTCTTGTAAAAAGTTTGTTTGTTTCGTATATTTTAAATAAAGCTTATCTGCTCGCTGACAAAGGATTTGACGTGTGGTTGGGAAATAACCGAGGAACAATTTTTGCCCAAAAGCATCAAACTTACTCAACAACGAGTTCCAGCTTCTGGAACTTTAGGTGAAACTAGAATGAGTGAAATACCTTTAATATAAATTACGTTTATTAAGTATTTTGTAATGAAGCAGAGAAAATGTAATCAATTTGTTCACAGTTGGCACGAAAGTGGTGTTATCGACATTCCCGAAACAATAGACTTCATTTTGAATGAGACTGGAAAAAGTGAAATCTTTTTTGTAGGATATTCCCAATCATGTACCGAATTAGTTGTCATGGGATCTCTTAAACCTGAATACAATAAGAAAATAACTTTAGCTGTGAACATGGCACCAGCTGTTTTTACTGGGCATGTTAAAGGACTTTTGTGGCTGCCATTAATGATTCTCGGTCGTTTTATCTCAGTGAGAACAATTTTAGCATTAATTATAGAAAACATACTATTGAATTTCTGAATTTGATGTTATACAAATAATAGTATAATATTAATTTATAATTTTGATTATTTCTTAATACGTACTGAAGGCACTAATTCATATAATTTTTATTATAGGGAATCCTTGATAATGTAGGTCACTTCGGCATTATAGTTTCACCTTTTTTGGTATATATTGATACCTTTATTTTCAAACATAGAATATCAACGTTCCTTATTTTTATCCTTATATATTCAGCTTCTGGAATCGACTACAATGGTACAGATTTGGTAAAAATAACTTTAAGATGTTTAAATTTCAATATTTAGCATAATTTGTTATAAGATTATTTGAAAAAATTGTGATTTTGCTTCCTCACAGTGAAAGATTTATAATGGTAGCAAGGTTCGATAATTTATAATTCATTTAATTAAACGTTTCTCAGTTTATAATGTGTAACACAATTTTCTAAGCAATTGTTCGAATAAATATGTGCGTGTGTGGATATGAGGATGTCACACTGTTTGTGAACACGGTGCATAAAAGTTCAACTATTTTACTATTAAATTCCACTCTTGGGTATGATATTGAACTATTTATTTTAAAATTTAACAATTTGGTAGAGCTCTAACATTTTTGTTTGCTAATTAATTTTTTTGAATGTTATTTGAAAAAATTTTGATTTTTAGGAAGTTGTAAGAAAAGAAATTGTATATATTCCTGGGGGATTATCTACAAAACAATTGACTCATTACAGCTTCGGTTTCATTAACCCAGGTAATCGTATCATTTATAATAGTAAAATTTTAATTATTTTAAGCCACAATTGCAAGAAATGATATGAAAAATATTTTGAGACACATTTTTTTATAATGTTAAAAATAAGAAAGTAATAAAATTCGCAATGGATTTATATCCTATCAATTTTTGTTAATTATAATGACTAGAATCAATTCGAAATTCAAGTTGAACGCTCGCATTTTAAAATAATTAAAAATTTGAATGTTCTCGACATTTTTAGTTTGTTGAAATTTTAATATTTTGACATAAATGTAATTCACGAAACTTAAATACAAAATTTAATAGTTTCATGGCAGTTGCTTTAAAATAAATGTGTTAATTTAATTTTTGTCTACACAGGTACTTTTCGACAATATGATTATGGAAAAAGTGAAAATATGAGAAAATATAACTCAACAATTCCTCCAGACTATCCCCTGGAAAAAGTGACTGTACCTATTGCCATTTTTCAAGGGCTTCAAGATTTCTTAGCTTCTCCAGAAGTATGAAATAAGCTATAAAAAAGAATTTTTATTCTGAATAATCATTATATTTTCCTATGATAGGGTGATTACGAAAAAATTGAACACTTTGAGTCCCGGTCATTTGCAACTTTTAATTTCAATAATAAATCGTTACTAAATTACCTCAATAAAATAATGGTGTTAAAGAATAATTTATTAAAGTTTAAAAATGCTAGACGCCTTTTTTTTTATAAATTATAAATAAATCTACTCCAAACAGCAGTTTATAATGATCATTATCTTTGCGTAATATTTTTTATAAAATGTCCGGAAATGCTCCACATTATCTATCATACTATAAAATGAGAGAATATTTTAAAACGCGGAAGTTAAAATTAAATAAATCGTTTTTTTTGTATATTTTTTAAAAACATTTTTGAAATTTGTTTACCACGCAACCTTGAGAAACATGGAAAATTCACATACGTCGCACATAAATAATAGTATTTTTAATAATAATTATAACATTTATGTGTGAGTTTCTTCTTTGCCGAATTGAAATCGATCTCTTATGTTTTCTTTCAGGACGTTGAAATACTGGTAAATAAACTTCCAAATGTTGTCTGTAGAAAAAAATTCAAGCAACTAAGCCACACGAGTTTTGCTTGGACCAGAGGAGTAAAAAAACTCGCTTACGAAAAAATTGTAGATCTATTTATCAATTACGGAAGAAACAAATCTTGTAACTAGAAGAAATAAAATAAACATCGTGTTACATTAAAAACTTTACAAAACCATCCACATTATTGACTTTCCATCTGCAGCTTATATTGATTATTTATTGATTTATAATCATTCAGTTTTGTTGCTTCCCTTCGACTAAAGAACAAATATTTTTGGTGAGTGTAGACACTTCGTTTTGATAAATGGTGAAAAAATGGGAATTTTTTCGAATTGATTCCAAATTCCAAGTACCGTTATGGAAATGAAAGTGTACGTAGTTTGCTGTAAAATAAAAAAATCGATTTTACTAAATCTAACAGTTTCAGGGTTATAGCCATTAAAAGTTGATTTTTAGCAAATAATTTTTAAAAAATGTATGTAAAATAAAGCAAGATTTTGCATTTTGCAGATGATAGTACCTAAATATCTTCCTGGTTAAAAAATACTATCAAACATTTTCTGTAAGTCTCTGTCACACAGGTGGGTCGCTTACGACCTACTATCGGCGAGAAAATTCGAGTCCTCTGGCTTTGACGTTGAATAAGTATGTGAAGAGAAAATGGTAGGTTAATGAAAAAGGTATCACTTTAAAGGTGCAAATGATGTACGTTAATGAGACGAAAATTAATATTCCAAAAAATTATTTGAAGCTTACAGATCCGAAAATACGATGAAAAGTGAGGAAATTTGATAGCTTTTGAAAACAGTGAATTTTGAAGCATAGTTTTTTATTGAAAAAATAGTAGGAAAAATCTGAAAAAATTCATGGTGGTACATTAAACATTTCTGAGCAGATTGCTGTCGAAAAATTTGCAAAATATAAATAATTGTTCATTTTGTGTGAATAAATATGCGACCGCACTATCTTCAGTTCTAATGAAGATAATAAAGTGTTTTAAATTGGAGGTAGTTAGTTGAAATATCTGTAATAATTTACAATTTAAAGGAAGTATGTACTTCTTGTTGTCTTCGTACAAATTGCGATATTTTAAGTCAGTTTTTTATAAAGAAAGCAAGTGTGAGAGCCCACCGTGGTGCCGTTTTTTCAGAGGATCATCCTCGGTTTTCCTCAGCCCGACCTACCCAACTTGTGCAACCGAGCCTCACTCTGGCCTTCAAACCCCTTTCCTGTATTGAGGAAAACCGAGTCCGATCCCATGAAAAAACGGTACCACGCTGGAGTCTCGCACTTGCTTTCCTATATAAAAAACTGACTTCAAATATCGCAATTTGTACGAAGACAATAAGAAGCACATACTTCCTTCAAATTGTAAATTATTACAGATAGTTCAACTAACTACCTCCAATTTAAATGTCTTCATTATCTTCATTAGAACTAAAGATAGTGCGCTCACATATTTATTCACAAAAAACGAACAATTATTTATAATTGGGAAATTTTTCGACGGCAATCTGTTCAGAAATGTTTCATGTACCATCATGAATTTTTTCAGATTTTTCCTATTATTTTTTTCTATAAAAAACTATGCTTCAAAGTTCACTGTTTTTAAAAGCTATCAAATTTCCTTACTTTTCATCAGATTTTCAGATCTGTAAGCTACAAATAATTTTTTGGAATATTACTTATCGGCTCATTAACGTACAACATTTGCACTTTAAAAACGAGACCTTTTTCATTAACCTACCATTTTTTCTTCACATACTTATTCAACGTTAAAGCCAGAGGACTCGAATTTTCTCGCCGATAGTAGTCAAATTTTCCCGTTTAAGGGCATGTGATACAGCCAAGTACCTATATTACTTACCTCACTTTATCAGTTCATTGAATGTTTTTTGAACCTGAGACGTTTTTTGTACATATAATATCGAGCTGTAACTTTGGGGAATGCATTAGAGTACAATAAAGTACGTTTAGGTAGGAAATTCACTGGAAATTATTTCCGACCAAATTAAAACTGGGGGCCTTTTTCCCATATTTTTTCTAAATTTTGACCTTTTTCGAACCTTCGAATTTTTTTATACATAAAATATCGGCCTCAAACTTTAAGCCTCGTCTAGTGGCCGCTAGGGTTCGGATTTTCGTACACACCGTTACCGGCTGATGCCGATGGCAGGCTATGTAGCAAACTTGTAAGTATAAAGGCTTATTCATTTCAATGATCACAATATTGGCAACTTTTTGAACTGCTTTTGTGTCGCGCCGGCAACACAATTGGTTACTGTTGGCGCGCTGATTTTGAATAGTGTCGATATTCAAATCTGATATTTATAATAAATAATGATTATAAAATGCATTAACAGTAATTTCTTAATCCTAAAATAAGATTTTGAAGAGACAGATAAAAATTTAATTCGATTTTAATTAAAAAGACGTTATGAATTCCGAGTTCAGATAAAGAAATAATTTTTTTGAGCATAGTGATTAATGTTGTCTCTGTCGAGTTTCTAATTTTTATGGTTTTCATCACAAAAATTTGACCTAAAATAAAATCAATCAAGTTACTGAAAATAAATTGAAAATTTTGTTTTCTTCTCAAGTCTAAATAAAAAACGTTTGTTTGGTATAAAATCACAATATTTTTTTCATCTGTCACTCCAAAATTCTATTTTAGGATTAATAAATCTCTTTTAAGGCATTTCTCAATCATTATTTGTTATAAATATAACATTTGAATATTTATATAATTTAAAATACCCGCGCCTAAAGTAGCAAATCGTATTGCTGGTGCGAAGCAAGTGCAGTTCGAAAAGTTCTAAAAATTGGGAGAACTGATTCACATGCAAGAAAATTTTCGTCATAATCATTGGTCGAGAAACGAATTCTTTATGTTCGCATTTATAAATAAGTCATTATCAATAATATTCAATTATTAAAAAGGGAATTTTGCATTAATCCTTTTGAATATCTTTCTTTATTTAAAAAAAATACCCTAAGTATATTTTCAATTTTATAAAGTAGGGTTACCTTTTTACGGAAGTCGAATTTGAACAAACTGACGAATTAATTTGAAACATCGAGTTCGTTTCTAGGTTCTCAGCCAATCAAATTTTCCATAAATCAACAAAACAGCTAGAAATGAATCCTATGAAAAATATTAATTCCACGATTAATTCAAAACAGGCCTTCGTGAAAAGGCACACTAAGTATAATTAACAGTATAAGCAATGAAATCCTGAGTAATATGTTTCCTGTTATGGGGAGATGTGCAATTACATATGTTACTTTTTAACAGTAAAAATATATTGTTAGGAGTCACGTAGGGTTGTTGCAAAAACGAATGCAAAAATGAATGTTTCTGAAGCCTCTCTACTTTTATTTAATTTAAAAAAACTAAAGGTCATTGTAATATTTGAAAATAATAATAACGGCTAATTGGCTGAGCTGATCTTAATAGTGCTTGGTGAAGACTATGCTTTTAAAAGATTCACTTAATAATAATTAATCACGGAAGTTTATTAATTGTACATCAAAGATTTTTAAAATAAAATTATGGGAATAATTTTTAAGATTTTTAATAACTTTTAAAAGTAGGTTAAAATGGGTAATGTAAATAATAAATTTTCACTGATAATCAATAAAATTGCATTATATTTCCAATTATAAATTGACCAATGATTTTAAATCATGGTGATTTAAAGATGGTGTAGATTTAAGCCCATTTTGTATTAAAATTTCTCAAATAAGTGAACCTTAACAAGTACGAAGAAAAATGAATAAATATCAATATCGTTTGTGTTTGCTTTACCGACAAATTCTGTAAATCGCCAACTTACCAGCCCGACTTTGCAAGCGGTTGGATTACACAGCCACACAAAAAAAGTGTGCAGATCTGGTAACAAGACATACGTATTCCTATGGATTTTGGGGCGCTAAATTCAAATTCGGTATCAAAAATCACCCATCACGTCATGGTTGAGCCATAATAAAATTCATTTCATTGTACTACAGGTGGTTAAAAATTTAGACGCACATTATTCATTTGAAGAAACTTAGAACTACAAGTAGAATTGACCCCATTTCAATTAACCTGGCAATGTTTGTATCAATTAAAATGTAGAACTGTAACTTAAACATGCAAATGAATAAGAGTTTTATTCAACATTTTTTTCTGTCTGCTTTTCTTAAATTTAAGGGATATATTTATACTATCTTTCGTGTTTGCATTTTATCTTGCTTTTTATCGTAATTAAATTGATTTATAGACCTACTTCAGTCTATTTTCTGCCTGCTATAACGTGTCCTTTTTTCTTCGAAGGAACGATGCAAAGGGTTACGCTTACGTTTATGACCTACATTCGTTTCCCTTTTCAACATCCAACAAAAATCAGCCATCATGACCTCGTCCCATCTACCCTGATATCGTTGTTCCATCACTTTTATGTCTTGATGAAA
>NC_046665.1:60029343-60035136 GCF_010883055.1 Belonocnema kinseyi
ACTTATAGCATTGTCCATCTTTGTCTAACGCCTTGACAAATTGCTTCATGAGCCCAAGTTTTATGTGGAGGGGTGGTAGTAAAATTTTTTCTGGATCAACGAAGCTTTGGTTGATGATATTATGAGAAACAGGTTTGAATGAATCTCTTAAAGGCCAAAGTTTTTTGCTGTAATGATTGGCTCGATCTCTGTTATTCCACAGCCATATAAAGCATGGCTCTCACGTGAAACCCGATTGTTGGCCTAATATCATTGTTATGATTTTGAGATCACCACATATTTTCCATTTGTCATTCGTGTAATTAACTTTTTCAAAAAGCATTATAACATTGTTATATTCTTCTTTGATGACCGTTGAGTGAGCTATAGGGGTAGGAGCGTAAGTATTCGTCCGTCAGTGCAGTACACTAAAGACGTCTCTTCGTCTTTAACGAAAAAATTTCTGAATTCTTTGTCCGTGTCGCGATAGAATGAAACTTTTGTCTTTGGCTCTAGAATATTTCTTCTTTTTAGAAATGAAGCGGCAAATTTAGCGCCGTCTTTCGGTAATCGAAGATCTCTAATAAAATCATTCAGTTCTAGTTGCGACACTAATATGGGAACCTCCAATTTCATTTTATGCACGCCATATTGGTCATCTTTTTCGTCATTTTCATCGGAATCATCAGAACTATTTTCTGTTCGATCACTGGTTTCACTACCGTCTCTATGACGTTGACTTTCAACTTCCATTCTATCATCTTCTAAAGCGCTTAAATCAGTCTGGCGTGCATTTTTATTGATTTCAATTGCTCTTGTGACTGTGCACACATTAATGTACGAAATGTTATTTTTATTTTTGGTGTTGAACCCTTTGACGGAATTCATGCAAAAGTAGCAGTCCTTCGCTATAACGGGTTCTTTTCATGTGGTTGGTGCAGAGTACTTGCGGTACTTTTCGTTGTTTGATTTTTTTAGACGATACAACATAAGTCTGCAGGAATTTCAAATGACTTGAGGAACCCATTTTGTTTCTTAGTGCAGCAATTTACGGTCCAAACACTTTTCGTAAAGACTTTTCACTTCCTCGTCGATTGATTTTTGCAAACTGCTCACTTCATATTTACTGCAAATGTAACAGAATGAATCTGAGCTATTCTTACAGGCATGCGATTGAGAAATGATCGCGGTATTTTCCTTGTAGCATGAGACTCTACACCAACCAAGTGATCCATTGATGAAGAGCTACGTTTCCATGATGACGACGTCGGAGAGCCCGCTTTCCCACCCTGACCAGGCGCCGATACTGCGGTTTCTCCCTGCATCGTGATACACTTTTTACCTGTGTCTGCCCACCGTCACCACGTGGAGGTGCCCTGGTTACAAACACAAGCGAACAATGCTAGCAACAAGCAGTTACGAAACTCCAGACATTTACTGCTATTAATATCAAAATATGAAAGTACGCAAGAACAGGGTTGCCAGCGTAATCGGTTAGGTTAGGTCAGGTTTTGCTGGGTTAGGATAGGTTAAACCTCTATGTAGGTTAAACCGAAGCTAAATGAAACGGTAACGCAAACATAACGGGACAACACAATCAGTTTAATTGTGATTCGTGAGGTTAGGTTAGGTTAGGCTAGGTTATATTTATTTCTAGGTTAGGCTCGAGTTGACCCATTCGATGTAGCACACATTTGCTACGGGAAAATATGCTTCCAGAGCTTTACGTGTAGTTCAATAAATTTCTGTTAATTCAGGTTAGGTGAGATCAGGTTCTGTTGGGTAAAGTTATGTTGAATAAGTTGATATCAGGCAAGGGTTGATCCTTCACAGTTGTCGACATGTTTTTGAAATGAAAATTTGCATCACTGGCATTATTTTGAAATTTATTTGCCTCAGTGCATGGTTTTTCGTCATTTTTTGAGGTTATGGCTCAACCATGACGTGATGGGTGATTTTTGATACCGAATTTGAATTCAGCTCCCCAAAATCCACATGAAGACGTGTGTCTTCTACCAGATCCGCATACTTTTTTTTGTGTGGCTGTGTTATGAATGGTCGTTGATGCTGTTCTTTTCAAGTGCGCTCGAAACGAACCCCTTTGGGTCTCTACAGGTATCTATTGTAGCTCAAGTTCCAAATCACACCAACTTTCATATGAGATGCAACATGAGTGAACCCTTTGTTTTTTCTATGTTATTTAAAGATTATGTAATTTATGCGCTTTATGCACAAATAAATTTTGGCAGATAAGTTAATGAAATTCGGAGGGTTAATTTTGAGCACTAATATCTTGAAACTCACCATGCCCTGGGCATGAAACTGTCACATCTTCTTCAGTATTTTCCTTCTTAAGCAGTTAATTCATTGGTTGATTAATTGATTGCTTAATTAATTGACTAGTACATTAGTAAATTAATGATTTGATCAATTAAATAGTTCATTGATTAATTAGTTGATTTTCTCACATGAATAAGAAAACTGTGTGACTGATGTTTCGTTTGGACATTTTCGGTTCGAATATGAATTTTATTAGTTTCAAATTTTTAAGAAATACAGATTAAAGGCTAAAAACTTCTTTCGCATTAGAAAAATATTAATTATTGATGTATTCTGTAATGCGTATTCAGATAAAAAACAACAATTTTGGAGCTTGTAAGAGTTAAAAATATCTATGAATTTGCAAATTTTACGATTATCCGTCACTTTAACAAGAACGCGCGAACACCGGACATTTTTTCATTGGTTCTATACTAAACAAGTATATGGCCATTTCCACTAAAGTGCGAGGGGTTACTCACTGAGAAATCTGGAAATCCTAAAACTATGAATGTGGCAGTCTCAATCGAATTCCCATTGAGAGTGCTCAGATTTCTTTGAGATTGCTGAGATTGCCCAGATTTCCAAAACTTCTCGAGATCGGAACTCTCAAGGAGAAATCAGACTCGACTAAGCTCAGCGGCGTTCGGATGGAGTCGGCCGTTAGTTCGACTCACCGAGTAAGCGTATGTATCACCATAGATGAATCACAATCCTTTGAATACTTCCTGATGCGTGAATGCTTCCCGCTTAGCGAAAGATTTCCAAGATTTCTAAGAGTTCCTCAAAGATTTCTCTTTTTGTTTTAGTTAAAAAAAAGTTTCATTTAATTTTAAGAAATGGAAAATATTTGCCTTATTGATTAAAATAAATAATTTGTGCAATACAACTTGCTTGCTTAAAACACCATTATAACTTTATCAGCAATTCATTACTTTCAGTGAAACACAATGCAAAGCCGTGTTACAAAGTACCGATAGGCATGCTAAGGCGCTACGGGCAGGGTTCTCCGCGTTACTAACCTAAAATCTAAACTAATTAGTCCTTTGATTGATTTTATGGTATTGGTCTGTTTTCGGCGTTGTGTGGTTCTAAAAGATCTGGTTGACTATAAAACTGAACATTAATTGAAAAATTAACTTAATATTTCTGGTGTCGGTATTACTGAATTTTGGGGCTCTATACACCGAAAAAGCGATATTCTAATATTAAGAGTATCATATTCTTACAGGCATATTCTAACCAAAGGAATAAAATATTCTTAAAATGAGAATATTATTGGGGAGAGTAAATGCGCAAATGAAAATGTGCCTTGCTCAGTTCAATATATTCTTTTAACGTTTCGTGCCACGTGCTTTCAGACCAGTTTCTTTTTTGTTGTTGTAATATTGGGCATTTAGCGTTTTACTTTAAAGAAAAGTGGTAAGTACAACATATAAATAATTAAATATCATTTATCAAAATGTGTGAAAATGTGGTTAGTACATTCTAATTTTCAATTGAAAAAATATTTTTTAACCTATACATTTTTTACTTACGCAACTTAACAGTATACTTACTTCTGACTTTGATGTTCACAATTTATTTACTTTTCAATTCAAGGTTTCGCAAATCACTATTTACATGTATTTATTATGTATTTATTTCGCGCAGCCACACCGAGACCTAACCTCTATAGTCTAAGATTAACTATACCTTATTGTCATACAGACAAGAATAATTTTATACGAATATATATTCTTAAGTTAATAGGGCCTCCATCTTACATTAAGAATATATTCTTGGCGCAGTGATACATTGAATATAATTGAAGAATTCGCCGATGAGTAAGTCTTTTTCTAGCAATGTGCTGTTAAAAGTTTCATTTTGAAACTTTCACTTTGGAAGATTCAAAATGCGAAATTAGGATCAATGATATTTAAACGAAACTTATAAAGTTTATAGAAATTTAACTTCCAGAGTTAGGTTGACACTTTAAAGAGAATATTTTAGGGTCCCTAACGACTATGCATTTTATTTGATTCTTCGTTTACATATATAATTATATACGTGCACAATTAATAATTATATTGATATATTACATATTTAAGTAAAAAAATATACCTAAGACATTGCAGACAAGTTGAAGTTAAATAATAAGTTTCTTAATCTCAAGAAAAATAATCATTTTTAAATGTACATGATTTACGTGAATATATATATATCAATAATGCTTGGATTGAATAACAAGAATAAATTTGTGTTCCACTTATTTTTTCCAAATTTTAATTTAGTTTAGTTCATTAACGATTGACGCCTTGATACATTGTTTTAGTACAGGCGACTGTAATTACAACTTACAAGTAACTGCAGTTAGAAAATAACAATAAAATTATGTATAAAATATAAATAAGTTGCATATATAAAATTGATAAAATGTCTTAAATTGAATTATTATCAATCATGATCAAAATTTCAAACATTGGCTCTTTTATTGGTATCTCAAGTATCTGCATACATTGCTATCTTTTTCAATGCTAATCTCCTTTCTTTAAAAAGATGATTTATGAAATCGATTATGTGTTTCATCTATTATAATTATCTTGGTACACTTATAAAAGCAGGAACACTTTTACATATATTCAATTAAAATGTCTAACTCTGGTTAATTTCTAATTATTCTAATTTATGATTTTTGAATTCAGAAATGAAAAGCACAATTAGAAACTAACCATAATTAAACATTTGTATTAAATGAGTGTTCCTGCTTTTACATATATAACGATAATGGTGATAAAAAGTAAACATATTATCGAGCTTATACATAATTTTGAAAACCCAGTGGGCACAACATATGGCGACGTCTTTACGACATCGTTACGACATCTTCACGACACCCTATGCCCGTGTCGTTGCGGTGTCTTTACGATACCTATACCGTGAAGACATCGTCAGATCATACCACGGTTTTACGGTATCACAAAGACACCTTAACGACATGGACATAGGATATCGTAAAGTTGGCATAAAGTAGTCGTAACGATGTCGTAAAGACTTCGCCAACCCACTGGGAAAGAATGCTCAATTTTGAGGTTATACCTAAAAAAAGATTTACTTCACTTCAACAAAATCTATAATTATTAAATATATATATATATATATATAATTAAAAATTTGTCATAAGGAAAACCGCAGGATTTCGCCGGGGCGGGTGCTAATCTGAAAAATTGCACCCGCTTCCAGCGAAATCGCGGTAAAATTTCAGCCATAACCACGTCTCACAACCGTGAGATAGGTGGTTACAGTCTGTAAAGGAATCAATACGACGATCCAGCAAAAACCTCGTGGACCCTGAGAACACGGAGCGACCCAAGGACAACCGCCTTCTGCATTTTCCCCGCAAGTGTTCTAGCATCTCGATACCTCTCTTTCTTTTCATTCTCCATGGCTATGATGTTTTTGTCAGCTGGTGCCGAAAATTCGATAACGAACATGGTTCGCTTCTCGAAGTCAAGA
>NC_046665.1:60035236-60054179 GCF_010883055.1 Belonocnema kinseyi
CGGTTTTCACACCTCCGCTTGGGGGTTAATTCCTTCGGGACCACCCCTGGACAATTGTCCGCGACTGCCTATTTATTTTTGTAACCATATTCAGCAGAAACAGTTGCTTGACCCTACGTCAAAGAAATAGATTGTTTGATTTAAACAAACATTTTTCTCAGTGTGTATCTAGAATTATATCTAGAATATTATAATTTGTGAATTTAACAGTTCAAAGAAAATATATTATCTTTTTTATTATTCTTACAACGAATAATTTTGAAATATCACAGGAAATAAAAAGTTAATCTATATAGCTAATTATTCTTTTTCTATTGTGTTCAGCTTTCATTCAAGTTTCTACTTGAGGTTTTGTTGCATGCCTTTTACTTTTTCGCAGTAAAAGGTCCTAATTTATATTATTTTTTGTTTAAAAATAATGCAAATTAATATTCAATAATGTAATCTATTTATTATCTGATAATATTCCAAATAAATTACTTTGAATTTTCGTCCGAAAATACGGTCACATTAAATATTTTGTAAAAAATATATAATTATTTATTAAAAAGCAGTATAAATAGAACAAATATTAATTAATTAAGTAACAAAAAGCACTATCCACTTAAAAATACACATAAAAGTATATATTTTATTATATAAACGGAAATTATATGAATAATTTGATTAAATACTGAAATCTTTATTTCAATAATTTGTTACAACTTCTTTATAAAAATTGTATAGTATTATATTATAATATAGATACTGATATTGCAAATATCACTGTAAAAACTTGAAATCTCTTTTTTATGGTATACTTTTCTTCGTGTCCTGTTTTCGTATATAACTTTATGCTGCACAGTAAAACAAAATCTGTGTAAAATTACTAAGTTTCGGAAAATTAAATATTCTATCATTGTAAATATTAGACACTGCACTGTGTGATTTTACAAAAGTATGTGAAATTACATCCTCTAGCGATGTAAATGAAAGGACCCTCGAACAGCAGTGTAATATTACACACTCGATAAAAAATAAAATTATACATTCCGTCGTACGAACTTTACATTCAGAAGCGAAAATTCAGTCACAGAGTGTAAAAATACAATGCGTCGGTAAAATCACTTTCCTATGATTGAAAATTACATCGAGCTTTTTAATTTTGTCGAAGATCTTTAATTTTACCCTGGCGGAAACTGTAAAATTTTTGATTTATAATTATTTTAAAATTTAGAATAATTAATCAAATAATATGTGAATACGAAAGCGTCTCTCGTGTTCGTTGTTTATCGATGCCTTCATCCTTCAATTTTGGAGCATTTTTATTTTTAATGCGAGGAAATTGACAGCTATGTTCAACTTTTTTGACAGCTTTCACACAAAGTAGACCGAATCCGAGCTATGCTCATTTTGCCTTTTACATTTTCTGCTATTGGAACGGAAAAAATGCGGTTATTCGAAACGTATATTTCATATTTTTTTTTACGAAATATTTAAACATCAGAAAAATACCCATAGTATCTTATGTGTTTTAGGTGAGTGCTAACGTGTCCGGCTAATGTTTCTTCAATCTCCATGAAATTGGACGAAGTTTGAGCTTTCGATTGTTCGAAACCTGTGGCCCTGATAAATTTTATTTTATTTTATTATTTTACATAATGAATTTTACATTTTCGCATTTAGAATTATCGGCCGATTTGGAATATGACAACAGATTCGTAAAGTTACTCCGATACACGAGGGTCTTTTTCTTCACATTCACCAGAGATGTAAAATTCAATAGATTTTTTACAGTGTGTTATTTTCAATAAAAACCAAATGAATCTGGGTTCCCATTAGTGGTGTTATTTCAGTACCATTCGAGATTGCTTTTTTCTGAATTTTCTTTAAGGGCATGTGACACAGCTAAATACCTATATTACCGACCTCACTTTTTCAATTCACTGAATGTTTTTTTGAACCTAAAAACTTTTTTTGTAAATAAAATATCGAGCTGAAACTTTGGAAAATGTATTAGAGTACAATAAAGTACGTTTAGGTACTGCATTTTGGTAGGAACGCAAGAGTATGAATGCAAGAGCCGAAAGAAAACTACGTTTAAGTACAAATCTTAATAATAAAAGATGTAAAAAAAATATTTTAACAAGCAATTCCATCGGAATCAGCCGATAACGTTGTACACGAAAATACGAACCCTGGCGGCCACTAGGCGAGACTCTAGAGGGTTTGTATTTTCGTGCACAGCGTTACCGGCTGATACCGATAGAATTGATAGTTGAAAAATTTTTTTTACATCTTTTATTATTAAGATTTGTACTTAAACGTAGTTTTCTTTTAGGTCTTGCATTTCTCAAATTTTGAGACCGATATTTTATGTATAAAAAAAGTTGGAACGTTCAAAAAATGTCGAGGTTTAGTAAAAAGATAAAATCATTTCCAGTGAAGTTCCTACCAAAATGCAGTACCTAAACGTACTTTATTGTACTCTAATACATTTTCCAAAGTTTCAGCTCGATATTTTATTTATAAAAAAAGTTCTTAGGTTTAAAAAAACATTCAGTGAACTGAAAAAGTGAGGTCGGTAATATAGGTATTTAGCTGTGTCACATGCCCTTAATACCTGAATTTAGCCCTAAAATAATACTTTGTTTTTACGGGTAATATAGATACAATATATTATACATATTATGATATTACTGTTCCTCTATCTGATATTACTAAAAGTAAATTGAATGGAGGTCATATTGAGATGTATCGCGCAAAATGTACTTTTAATAAGGCTAGCAAATGAAATAATTTTTAACATTTAATTCAATTTTGATATTAAAACTTGTTTTAAAATTGTTCTAAATCTATTTTTTCACCATTAAACTATTATCCTAAATATATTACTTTCCAGAAACATTAAAAAACTTTCTTAAACGCTTCTCTAATTCAATTCTTTATAAAACGGTTAGCTAGTTATAATAATGTTTGATTTATATGCCGAAAATTTGATATAAAAATTATTCTTCATTTTGTATGTTTCCTAAAATCATTTTTTTTGCAAAAAACTTTTCGCTTTTTAAATATACACAACAACCTCTGTTCCAAAATTATCCTCAGAAGAGAGACATATCACTTACGAAGAAAATGATTTCTGAGGCACCTAATTTTTCTTGCTAGGATATTTTTGGCCACCAAAGTACAGAAGAATCAGCAAAAAATGGAATCCTTTCTTGCCCATTATTCCCTACTTTGATATACAGGGTCGACACATTAGGGCTTACCAAACAGTATGCAATCCCGCATACACACGCTCAGAAGAATTGCATTGGCGTGTAAGACGGGTTGCATATTTTTGAAATCCCAGCGTGTCAACCCAGTATAACGATCATGCACGAACTAAAAAGACCTTTTCTTTAGGGCTCATCTGTTTTGAGATTATTTTCTTAAAAATACAATTATTTTCTTTAAATGTCATATTTTTTGTCAGAAATTCAACTAAAAGTTTAAAAGATGAAAAATTGGTTAGAAATTCATTTTTCTTGGTTGAAAGTTGAGCTAAATATTTAGTTAAAAATTAATTTTATGCATTAAAACTGTTTGGTTAAAAAATCGTTTTTTTTTAGTAGAAAATAAATTTTTTTAATTAAAGTTTACTTTTTTAACTAAAAATAAATTTTTTTCAGATAAAATTAATTTTTTAAACTAAAAATTAATTTTTCTAATCTAAAATTTAACGATTATTTTTCGGCAAAAAATTGATCGTTTTCAGTTGAAAATTCAACCATTAAATTTTTCCTTTAAATTTCATCTTTTTAGTTAAAAAACAAATATTTGGTTGAATTTAAAATTCCCATTTTATAAATTCGAAAAAGAGTCAGCCAATTAATCCTCTTCGCGGATTTTCTCCTCGCGTTTCCCTCGTCCGAAAATAATAACAGAAGGAAGTCTTCTCAATATAGGAATGACTGTGAAATATCTTTGATATTTTAATTATAATTAGACATTAACGTCATCTCAAGGATAAAACTTTTAACACTAATTACGAAAATAATAGGTTTCTTTGATGGGGGTCACGCGTTTATCGCATCTTATTATTCTAAGACGAGAGATTCATTTTTTATTTTTTTATAATTTTATCAAGACCTTTTACATTCAGGAAACGTGGACTTTTCTCGCACTATAAATAAAACAACATTTTACAAAAAAAGTATTTGTTTAAAGTATTTTTTAAAAACAATTTTCAATAATTTGACTATCTTTGAATGGACAGTACCGACGGAAATTAACGTATCTCAAAAATCTGTCAAAACGTAGTGACGAAAGTGATTTTTCCTAAGATTTCAAGTCGAAATATATATTGAATTTTGAAAAAACAAGATGACATTTCTTATTAAAAATGGAATACTGAAATTTTCAGATAAAAAAAATATTTTTTTACACAAAAAAGAAACTAATTTCCAACAAAACAGTTTAATTTTAAAACAACGAGATGATCAATGATCAATTTTCCAGCAAGAAGAGTATTTTTTACCAAAAAAATGGAGCTTTTAATAAACATTAATTTTTTGTCAACATTGTTGAATTTTAAAGCCAAGAAGATAAAGTGTGTACAAAACGAATGATTTTTTTAACCCAAAAATATTACTTTTAACGAAAAAATAATTGTCTAGCAAAAAGTTAAGTTTTTGTCAAATTGGTTTAATTTTATAACAAATAGTTGAAGTCATAAGTCTTTGGTGTCGTGCACAGAGGACGGCTAGGTATTAACAGATGGGATCACATGAACTTCCATATAATACAACGCTAATGAAGGCATAGGAACAAAAACATAAACCCAAGACGACTCTCTCAGTAGTAGTTATAACTACAATCTCCACCATATGACGAATTGCTACTTTACTTTCACATGATTTCGACTCAGAAAATAAACTTGTTGCATAAAGGTGGTAGTAGGGCGTATAATTTAAACAATGAATAATACAAACTATAAAATAGTCTCGAAAAGGACTGGAACTTTAATTGACAAAAGGCATACACATATTAAATCTAAAGGTCATGTTTCAGGCGACGAATGGGGACTGGGTGTTTGGAATGCTAGGTGAGTAATGGATGAATGATCTCAAGGTAAAATAATTGCAAGAAACTAAGGACGTGAGGAAACTAGATATTTGATGTGTGCCTGAAACAAAGAAAAAGGGATGCGAAAGTAGAGACGTAGAAAACGGCGTGTTGAAAGGCGGATTTGAAATACGGTCAGGAGTAGATAATGAATCACATGGTAGGCAAGGAGCAGGTCTGATTTTGAATGAAAGAGCGAAGCAGCATCTCGGAGATCATGATTTTGTATCTCCCAGACTGCTGTGGTCTGGAATGAAAGTAGGAATCAGAAGATTATTTATCATCGCATGCTACGCGCCAGTTGATAGTGATCTCAGAGAAGTAAAAAATGCCTTCTCGGACACTTTAAATGACACAATAAATATTTGCGATCGTGGTGAAAGAATAATTCTGCTAGGAGATATGAATGGATGGATAGAAATCCAAAATCAGGGTACAGAAAGAGTACTAGGTAATTTTGGAGATCCAAGAACAAACTATAACGGAGATAAATTAGTTGGCTTAAGCTTAGGAACGGGTCTATTCATTACAAATACTTGGTTTAGGCATAAAATGATCCACATGTACACCTGGTCTAAAGGAAATAGCCACAGTATAATTGACTTTGTGGTTGTGGATGAAAGAATGGTTGCTAATGGTGGAATGATGAAATTCAGGCCGCCAAAAATGCAAAGAAAGAAGTTTACAGGAAAACTTTGAACATCTGTATGAAAACAATATATACGGGTAGCACAGCGAGTGTAAAGGTGAATGGGAAATTAAGTGACTGTTTTGATATTATTCAAGGAGTTAGACAAGGAAGCATTGTGTCTTCATGGTTATTTATATTATTCATGGACAAGTATAAAGAGACAAGGGTCATGAGGGGTTCTGAATTCAACACTGATCATTACCTTCTGATCTCCAAAATCAACTTAGATCGGAGATGGAGAGAGAAGAGAACAAAGAAAACAAAATAAACGCGAATAAAAATTGAGAATCTACATAAACCGGATGTGCGAATAGATTTTCAAAATAAGATAATTGAGAGCATAGATAAGGCAACCTGGGAGGCGCTTATAAACAACAAAGATATAGAGGGCGCATGGACTAAGTTCCGGGATATCATTGTTAGATGTGCGATCGAAGTGTGTGGCACTCCGGTTGTAGGAAGAATGTCTGGTGATGCGTGGTGGAATGATACAACTAAGACTGCCCAAAATGCACAAAAAGAAGCATACAGAAAAACTTTGAACACCGCAGGTCTTAGCGATGAGGAAAAAAATAGACGTATAAATAATTGTAGACACAAAAAGAGAATACTCAAACGATTAATTAAGGAAAATAAAGATAAAATTAGAGCAGAAGAAGAGAAGAAAGTACAAAACGACTTTGAAGTTTACTTTTAAAAAAAATTAAGGGAAATAAAAGTATAGAATTTTTTAACATGAGAAATAGCAATGGGGAAATGCTATATGATGCAAACGGGATACTAGACGCTTTCAGAGACTATTTTAGGGGACAATTCGGAGATGAAGCTATAGGACGTTATAACTGCGATGTAGAACACGATTCGTTAGAAAACTCAATTGAGAAAGACTGTGTCACTGAGGTTAGGGATATAATTAAAAAATTGAAAAACGATAAGGCTGCTGGGGTAGACAGTATTAACGCTGAAATGCTTAAACACGGTGGCGAGTACATACCACATAGACTGTGCGAATTGATAAATTTATATATTGAGGAGATGGGAGACGTTCCAGACTGCCCAAAACCTCATGGACGTAAAAGAAGCTAGAGAAGTATGCTAGGACAGAAATGTAAGCAACAAATAGTTAATAAAAAGAGTGTCAGTAGAGTGAATGACGCCTGAAACAAAAGACCTTGGACACTAATGGACCCAAGTGGAGAACCTTACATAACGACTTTGTGAGGATCTTCACTTGGGGTGATTGCTCGAGAGATTGATCAGCAACCTGGGTCGGAGCAGTGTTGCGGAACAAACGTGTTATTTAAATAAATAACACGAGAATTTTGGATCAATCTAATAATTTCATATCCCTTCCTCACATTACTCCTTTCCCCACTGAGTGACTCACGCCTACCCCGAAAGGAAAATGGCTTAATGGTGTAAGAAAAAAAGTATATCTAAATATTGCATATAATATCTACACCATCGTCTCATACTTCAATATCCAGATATTAATCAATTCGAACAATTTTTTTTAAGTGAGGTCTTATGTTTTTTTTTAGAATGATGTAGATTCTAATGTCTACCATACTGAAAAACTGCACCATTTTTTTAAAAGTATGAAAGTTTAAAATTAAAAGCTAGCTTCTGACTTTTTGAAAATTAACGAATCAAAATTTTAAAGCAACAGTATAGCGTGAGCAGGAACAGGTGTGGGTCATTTCATATCAGGTTTATAACTAAAAATCAATTGCAGTGAAAAAACTTTCTTGCATTCTTTAGAGTAAAATAATCTACACGTATTTTTTTGTTTCAATATGATATTTTTTATTTTTATTCTATAATTTTTAAAAATTTTAAACTGTATAAAATTTAAACTTTTTTAATAAATACTAATTCAGTAACAATTCATTTTGAGAAAAAATTGTCATTACAGTTCGTATTTTTTATAAGCTTAATGAAAAAATGTAAGCAATGCATTTTTTTTGTTATATCACACATGTTTATCAATTACTTGAATTTTTTCAAAGACGCGCAGATTTTTATAGCTTTTTTTCGGTCCACAATTATTTTTAATTGTATTAAGAAGGTTGTGTAAGCATGTCAGAGATGGTCTTGTAATAGTTCACGGGATATTTAAATTATTTGCAGCTCATGACGGCGTTCACTGAGTTATCTCTCTCCGCGCAGTGACCTTGATTACTGGTTTGTTCAAGATTACTTTTTTTCACCACGGGTTTTCTACATCCTTTTTTCTTAATGATCCATAAAAAATACACGTGTGGCATACCATCAATTAATATTCACATGAACTCGCATACATATTTAGGATAATAACACGATTTTTTTATTCTGAACATTTTTTTCCTTATCATAGTAGTCCGTAAACGCATATATTTCGATAAATTTTTCTAATAGCATATTCAAAAAAGTAGCTGTTATTTCGTGCTCTTTTTCGCTTTTGTAAATGAAAGAAATATTAGTCAATGAAGAATCACGATTAGTCTACTCCTATAATTCTGACGCGGTAGTGATTTGATCAGTTGAAGTCATTTGAACTTTGAAGACTGGTTTTACATGCCTTCTTTTCAAAGTTCCGCCAGCTCTGTCACAAGTGCCTTTTCCGCGAGATATAGCTTGAAAATTCCATACAGCAGAGCGCTTGAAATCTTTTTCATGATAATAAATTTTTGAGAAGTGCTGAACATTTTTAAACTGTTGGAGCGCTTCATGTGAAAATATGGATAATAATGATAATGATTCTCCATGATAATTGGGTCAGAAAGTACGTAAAACTGTTTTTCTTCAGTTCTCCATTTATTTAACTTACCTAGTATTTTTCAACAAAAATATTCTTGAGTATAAAATTTGATAGATTCTATAATTATTGAAAATATTGAAATTTTGTTATTAAATTTGAACATTCAAAAAACATCAGAAGGTTAATTTTCAGAAACATATGAATTCAGTGAAAGAAACTGTAGGGTAAAGAAAATAATTTTTATTATTTTCTTATGCCATGCATACGAAATTTTCTCATATTAAGTTTTCATATTAAGTTGTTCTGTGTTACGAAATAAATTTTGAAAGCTTCTTTGAGCATGCGAAGTAACATACAAATTTTATATTTGTTTAAAAAAAATAAATTTCAGTTTCCTGCTTCTAAATCTTGCATGAAATTAACAAATAAATATTTTAAAAAATGATCAACAACTTTTGTATGGTATTATTGATCATATCTTTACGCCATTTCTTTAAATGCATCTTATAACAAAATTAAAATAAAACGAAAAAAAAGTATATTTATACCGAATCTAAGTGCAATACATTTCAATTCAACATTAATTATTAATAAATTAATAGATTTTCCTAATAGGTTTTTCTTACTTATTCAAAGCTAGATATTGCCCTCTACAGCCCGACACCAATTTGTCCGCGCCCTATCAGAACATATTATGAAATAGAGAAAGATGAGGAAATTTCTATATAAAATGAGCCTATGATGAAGCCTATTTTTCGATTGTTCAAGTAGATATTGCAAAATTTGAGTTAATATCTGTAATAATCCACATTTTATAATGTTCTAAGGTAAATTTTAGAGCTATTATTCAACTGTACATATCGCAATAGTTTATGTGAATAAATAAAAAAAGTTATATATACAATAAAATAACTTCAAGTTATTGTAACTTGTAACTTTTATCTGGAACTTGTAACACTTACTCCTGCGCACTTTTATAGGAAATTTTGTGGAAACTATCCTTATGAACTGTTGCGATGCTATGGAAAAATAGCTTAAAAAAGAAATGCAAAAACCTTTTAAGATTAAAGGTCAAAGGATCGACAACTAATTTAATAATTCTGAATTCTTTTTTGTTATAGCTCTTTCGGCTTTAGCGAACACATTCTCATCACGTATCTCGTGCTTCGCAATCGATTTTGCTCCAAATTTTAACTTTTTACATTATGTTAAATACTTTTATATCAAATGTATATATTACATTTATTTATTTATCTCGGCTTGAAATTGCTTATTCAGATATTGCAAAATAAAGTACCAATTGTTTTTATCCTGATAACTTTAATATTTATTTCTTATTTTGCATTACATTGTATTCTTAGCTTCGCTAAAGCATGTATCATTTCAATATACATTTACATATTTGAAATTCGTAATATGAATCGATATTAAAACATACGATTTTTTTCTTAATTTCATCATTTCGAAAAATTTTGCATCTTCTTTTTTATCATTAAAAGAAAATCTACTCGTTCTGTTTCGAAATTATTCATAAAAAATTTGTAGATCCTTTTTGAGTGAACAAGTTTTGTGTATTAGTTTTTGTCATTCCTTGTATCGTTCTCTAAAAAATTTAACTTTTTAATTTTTATTGTTTTTTTAAGTCGAAAAAAAAACTACGTCTTATATCAAAAAATTATTCATGACAGATTTGTAGCTCTTTTTGGACGAACAACTTTTCTTTATTAACTTTTTTCCTAATTTGGGTCATTTGTATAAAAATTAAATTTTTTTAATTTTTAACGTTGTTTCTTACAAATAAAAGAAAAAACACGCATCATATAAAAAAAACCATTCATAACCAATTTTTAGCTCTTTTTCGTTTGAACACCTGTTGTCTCATTGTTATATTTTCATAGATTGTCTGGTTTGTCCAAAGATTTCATTTTTTTGCTTTTTAATGTTGTTCTTTACCAATGAAACAAGAAAAATTCTTGTTGATTCATCTTTTTCCGTATCTTGTATAATCTGACCGCAAAATTTAATTATTGATTTTTCATTATTTTTTTCGAAATTTGATCGAATTTGATCGAATTTGATCGAAATTTGAATTTTCAATTTTTCAAAAAAATTTAAATAGTTCTCATGGCGTCCTTGTAGGACCATCAAAAAGCAACGTTTTTTTCTTTTCACTTTTTTCATATCGTGTGTTGGTTAACTTAAAATGTTCATTTTCCTTTGTTTTTTGGATTTTGCAAATGATATAACTCCGGTAAATTTTATTTCATAAAAAAATACTTTAACTTTTTGAATTTTCATTCAAATGGCTGGTTAATGAAGTAAATCTTAATTTTTGGTCTCCAAAAGCGTGTGCCAGAGAATAATCCAATCCGATTAGTCTTTCGAAAGTTATCCGGTATACAGACGGTATACAGCTCATTTTTGAGAGCATTGAATTATTTTAAAAGAAAGAACTTCAGCTTTGGCATAATCAAAGAGAACATAATCATAAAAAAAGAGAACTCAAAATTTTGACTGGTAGTGTCGAACAAAGATATATATCAGCTTTGTAATAATTTAGGTTAAATATTATTTAGAGCTATTTTTTTTATAACTAATACGAGTCATTTTCCGGGAAATAAGATGGGGAGGGAATCATATAGACAAACATTATCTCGTTTACATAATAGACGTCAGTCTATTTCCATTTGCATCCAGTACTCGTAAGTACGAGAAGCGCGAGCAATTTGTTTCAACATACCACGTGAATTCATTATCAAGTTAGTAGCTATTGAAAAATGTCTTAACACATTTGATACATGTTTTTACGTTACTTACTTCATACAAGGCAGTTCGCGAACGCAGAATGTTGCAAGCTGAGTAATTCATCATTACATTCCTGCAATGTGCTTTACTTATGCTGCTTGCAAGCTACACTTTTTATATTAAAAGTTCAAAATTGAGTTTAATCTATCAAAAATTAATTAAGTTTGAATTCGCAAAATGCAAATCTCTATTGTAACCCAACTACTTACTTACGTAAGTAATATTCTACTGTCGAGTGTTCCTCAAGATATAAACAACCAAATTGTAAGTAATAATAGAATAAATAATAGCATAGATACGTAATACGATATGAATAAGTTTAAAATAAAAATCTATTTCTCGTTTTTCAAAATCCAACAGAGACAAATTATAACTGATGACGGTTACCCGTTTGAGGAGTATAACTTGAAAACGCAGGATGGTTACTTTCTTACAATTCATCGTATACCGGGCGGGAAAGGAGAAAAAATTGATCAAAGCCATCGAAATAAGCCTATTGCTTACCTCGTCCATGCCCTCACACAAAGTTCCATAGACTGGGTTTGTGTTGGACGAAATGTATCATTAGGTAAGAATATTTAAATGATCAAATCCAAGAAATTTAGTCACGGTGTAAAATACCTCAATGAAACAGAAATTATTTTAAAACTGTCAAATAAGGTCGAAGAAAAAGTATTTTTTCACAAATACATTATTAGATTTGACTTTTAAAAAAATTAGTTGAGTTTTCAAACAAAAAATATGAATTCGTAGAGGAGTCACCATAAACATTAAAAATCAAACAACTCAGAACACAGAGGCTTTCCACCAATTTTGATGAAACCTTTTGCATTTTGTTGCAAAATATGTCTAGTAAAATTTCAAACCAAAAATATGTCCGCTAACTTAAAAATCAATTTTTTTTTAATTTAAAAAATCGATAACAATGGAATAAATTAAATGTTACAGCAACAAAAAGACGGTACATATGTATATTGGGGTTGCTCATTACAAATTTGAGGTAAAAAAATCAATACAAACCTGAAAAAAAACTATTAAGATGCACGCATATTTCTTGAGACGTAAAAAGTTAAGAGCATATAAAATATATAAAGACACAGACACGTTGTAGACTACTTTGCAACTTATAAAAATGACAGGGAATGTAACTTTTTCTTAACATTTACAATTTTTCATAAAGATGGAATTAAAAAATCCGCCGGCTTCGCGGGCACATTCTCATAGCCTAGGGCGCGCGTCTGTTGGTTCTCGCGCTTCGCGCTCGATGATATATTTTTCTCGCGCTCCGCGCTCGATAATGGATTTACCTCGCGCCCCGCGCTCGTTCTTTGTATATTCCTTACACTTGTGCACAGCTTTTTTAAAACTAAAAGTTAAAACATCGACAACAGTAATTTGGTGATAGTGACTTCTTTTTCGTTAAAGCTTCTTCGGCATTGATATTAAAACGGACATAGTTTTATTGCCTCTTTAAAAAAATCGCATTCTTTAAAAAGGTTTGTTATTAAACATTTTACTGCAAATTCTGCTGTTTTTTCAAAAACTGAATTTACTCATTTCCAATTTTTACGATTTAAACGTAGCACATACGGTCGAAACATTAGCCTTACCTTTTTTCAACTTCTAAATTAAATCCATACCTCAGTGACCCACAAAACTTTGATTAACGAGGGTTTGGGGGCGGGGGTGGGAGGCGGTTAGTTTCAATCATGAGTCAAAGCTGGTTAGTATTTTATGCTGAGAAGTTTAACCAATCTTCAGCAGCGTTCTGCTGATTTCTAAGAGTTTTCGAGCCTGATTTTTCAATTAGGTTTTCAATTTTTTGAAATGTCCCAATATTATATATATATATATATATTATTAAAATTTGTTTTTTTCGATGAACATTTTTTTTAATACGAAACTTTATGATATTTGCAGCAAAATTCATAATTTTTTTATTAATCTTATGATCTTTCAAACAAATTTAATAAACAAGTGCATTATTCGGGAATTTGTCGGCAGAACAATTAAGTTTTTTCGTTGATAGTCTTTTCGGATGGGAACTTGATGAGAATTTCAGCAATATCCATAATAAGTTGATAAATTTCATTATTTCCTTAAACAAATTTGATGAACATATGCATTAAGGAGGCATTTGTCTCCAGAAAAATTCGTTTTTTTTATGTCAACAGTTTTAATTATGATAACGAAAAAAAAATTTCCATCGACAGATGCTCGAATAATGCATTTGTTTATTAAAATTTTTTTTTTTAATTTAAAATTTATCAATCAATTATGAATTTTGTTGAAATCATCATGACCTTCCAAATTAAAATGACTCAAATCGAAAAAAACGAATTTTTCCGTCCACAGATGCCCGAATAATGCATTTGTTTTTAAAAATCATAAAATGTGTCAAATCATCATGAATGTTGCCGAATTTATTATGAATAGCCCAATTAAAAGTCTGATATCGAAACAAAAAAGAATTGTTCCGTCGACAGATGCCCATATCATGCATTTGTTTATTAAATTTGTTTTTATAAAATCATAAAATTGATCACAAAATTATGAATTTTTATTTAATTGTCATGAAGTTCCCAACTGAAAAGACTGCCATTGAAAAAACCGAATTTTTCTATCGACAAACGCCCAAATAATGCATTTTTTATTAAGTTTGTTTAAAAACTCATAAACTTAACCAACATTAAATTTGTTTATAATGTAGACAATTATAATCAGAAGAGAAATTTTTTTACATAATATTGTTTCAATTCCAATCTCTTGAAACATAACTTGAAAAAACGTGTATTTGTGGAAAATCGTAGAAAAAATGTTTTCAACAAATAATTTGTTGATAGCAAATTTTTTTGTATATTCTCTAATATTGGAATATCTTTAGCTTATGCTATTTTATGCAACTTAAGCGATTTCAACCATTATCACGTTATTGACAAACAACGGCAACGTCAAATAGAAAAAAGACCTTTTTTCGTCATATTTGTTAATTTATAACAAAATTAAAAACCTAATTCAAAAATCAGGCTGAATAACTCTCTTAGAAATCTTATTAACTTTTTTTGCAATTTTTTTTGTCGAAGTCGGTGAAGATTTGTGGGCTGTACGTTATTCTGAACCAAACAAGTTATTTTTCTTCCCAATGTGGGGCACTCCTTTAGGTACGAAACCAAAAACTCTTTTTTTTTTGGAATAATCGTGTAGGGCATTAAAAAAGAAACATTTTTCTTCTCTTGAAATTTTTCCATATCGTGCGTTATTTGGCTTAAAATGTTGATTTTCGTGTATTTTTTGAAATTTTGTAAATGCTATAACTCTGGTAAATTTTGGCTAACGAACTGGACCTTTATTTTAGGACACTAAAAGAATATACCAAAGGCCAATTAAATCTGTCAATTCTTTCGAAAGTCGTGCTTACAAACTAAAAATCTACAGATACACGCACACACAGACACACAGGCAGAAACATTCGTGAAACCCTGTTTTTCGGATTTAAAGTGTCTCAAAATGTAGAATTTGACAAAAACAAGGGGGGGGGGTAAAATTTTACACAAATCTAATACCTTCTCTTGATGAGAATGTAAAAAATAGGATGCAGATAGATTTTCCATGCCTATACAAAGCATGAAATTCTTCAGTAGAGCCTAACACGGAGGGCCCCAAGCAGCTTTTTCTAGACTAGACAATCCAAAGGGGCCTCATCGGAACCCAACTTCAAATAAGGAAAGATGGGGAAATTTCTGCACGGGAGGGTGTGAGTTGTACCGCGCGGATCTCACGCTCCTGTCGTAGCTCATATCTCCAAATGAGAGAAGCTTTCAATTAAATGCACTAAACTTAAATTTTATTAAGAAAAATTCTATATAATTTCAATACTGTATACTTTTATCTAGAAACCACCCCATTTTGAGATATGAGCTACGAAATGAGCGTACGGTTGGCGCGGCACAACTCACCCCCTACTATCAGATAGGATATCTCGGGAAATATGATTGACAAAGGAAAAGCGAATAGCAGGACTATTTATGTCTATTTTGTACACTGATTGTCTGCAAAATTCATTTTTTACAAATACCCCCTTTCCAAATAAAATCATCAAAACCCATTTTTTTTTGTTTTTTCCATGATTTAGGGATATTTCACACTTCATACCGGGTCAAAATTATTTTTTATCAACTTCTTATGCCTTCAGCAATATGTATCCCATACATTAATCATTTATTGTTATTTTAATTTTCAAAGTTTTTAAATGTTAAAAACCTTTAGTCGATAATATTGAATTTTTTACCTCAAATTTATAATGAACAACCCCAATATACATATACGTAGTGTTTTCGTTGCTCCAGAATTTAATTTATTCAAGTTATTCGAGTTTTTAATTTATTGTTAGGAATTGTTAAAACAAATGGATTTTCAAATTAGCGTAAAGGTATTTTTATTTAACATTTTACTAGACATATTTAGCATCACAATGCTAAAGGTTTAATCAAAATCGGTGGAAAGCCGCCGGGTTCCGAGGCATAAACCTTCACGGAGAAAAAAATATAGCAGAATGATATCGCAAAACCTCTATATTGCAAGAAAGCGCAATATGATAACGTATAATCAGGTCCCGGAGCTTTGTACAATAATATAATGCACTAATATCACAGAAAAAGTGAAGTTAAATTTTGTTGCTATCGTCTGCTACAGAGTCCTTAGCAGCAACGGGCAAAAAGCAGAGTATGGATTAGTTCGAGTTATAAATCGGGACACCAGATTTAAAACAATCACAGAAAAAAGTAAAAATTTACTGCAGGTAAAACCTGCAACGGTTAATGATTAAACATATTTCGGCGAAAGTTTCACTAAGGTTAGCAAAATAATTCTGAACTCGTCGACTGTGTCGCGCTAAAGTGAGAAAATTTCGGTAAAACAGGTAGAATCAACAACAGAAAACACAAAAAAATGTTACTTACTGATATATCTCCTCCGAAATAAATCCCATTATTGTAGACGAATCAGAACTTATTAAATACCACTTAGCAAAAGCGCTAAACGTAACTGACAGATGGGAATCCCCATTTCTCTCAAATTTAATGAAGTTAAACGACGCTGGATAGCGCTGGCGTAGTAATTGTCGCTACACCTCGAATAAAAATGGAGCGATTATAAGAGGAAAGATTATCCAGGCAAGGTTGAAAATCGGAAATTATCTTCGATTCATGTAAAGTTTATCTGGCAAAGTTCGTTTTTGTTTCTGTGTATTTTTCACCTGGAAACGATGTAAACTTTATCTTTAATTTTTTCTGTGATCTCTTGCTGACTGCACGAACCCTCGCTAGGTCACAAAATAAGAAATACAATGTGATAGCGTAATAAACTTAAATTCTTACTTGATAAATTGTACAATTATACGGTATATAATGTAAAAACTTTCAATGTGCGATATCACGACTTTGCGTTATTATAATGCGATAATTACGATATATAGTGCAGGAATTACGGTATATATTGTAATTCATGCCATATAGTTTTCTCAGTGTTAGTTGATTCCTTTATTGTCATCGAAAAGTGTAACAGTTATTTCAACCAATTTACATTTTAATTCTTCATAAAAAAATAAAAGTGAATTTTTAACCAAGAAAGATGACTTTGATACTATAAACTATAAATTTTTATTCCAAAAGATCTAATCTTAATCCTAATAGTTCAATTTTTAAAAAGTAGCAGAATTTTTAACCTGATGAGATGGATTTTTAACTACAACATATAAGGTTTCAGCGAAAAAATGGAAAAGTTACGTTTCCAGTCAAAAAAATGGTTTTGTCAACAGAACAAATCTGCCCGCCGATTGGTCACATTCTCATCGCAAGTTTGAGTGCGCCTATAGGGCGCGCGTCTGCTGGGTCTCGTGCTTCGTGTTCGGACATATTTAGACTTTGCTCTTCGCGCTTGGAATAGTACTTGGATAAAACGTTATAAAAAAAATCTCTTTTAGATCCCAATATTTATATGCGTCTTCATATTCTGGTTTGTCTATGTCATTAAATATATTAAAAAATTAAGTTGTTCAAAGCTCTTTAGGCATTGATTTACACATTCACATCGTGCAACTTGCGCTACGCGCTCGATATTCGACAGACATTGGTAAATGTATGTTTATTTTCTGAATTACCTTGCAATAAAAAGCTACTGTACTTTCTTCGGACAATCTTTCTAGTCTGCCGTTGTTATGCTAAAAATAGGATTTTTATTTCCATATTCTCTTTTCTGGATAAACCAAAATATCCTATAAGTCTTCTTTTATATTTTTTACATATCTCGCTTTTTTTGGCGTAATATTGGAATTCTCGATTATTTTCATGTCAATTTCGATAAGTAAATTAGAACGAGGAGTTCTGTCCAAAAATAGTACAAAGCAATTTTTGACTTTTTTCATAATATTTTCGAAGATTAAAACCAAAATGACAAGTCCTATCAAAAAATGGTGCAAATACATTTTTTTCGAAATTTTAAAAGCTGCCATTCCTTTTTGAAAATTTTTTCGTTATCTCACGCCGATTGCTGCGAAACTTGAATTCTCGATTTTCTGTATAGTACTTTCGACAAACAAATTCAAGATGACTAGCCCTATTGAAAAATGGTCAGAAGAAATTTGTTGGAAACTTTCAAAAGCTATAAGTACGCTGCAAGACTTCTTTCATATTTCCTCTCGTTTGGTTCGAAATTTGAATATTGTGGTGAATAAGCATGGAAAAAGCTCTGAAAAATGATTTTTCAGAAGTTATAGTCAAAAATACAAAAACCGGAACATTAATTTTTCTAGAAAACAGCTCAAACGATTTTATCGAAAAAAATATGTTTTAGGGATAGTTAGGATAGCTGTAAGAAAAAAGTCCGGACTAATTGCGTCAAATAGTTTGTAACTGTCTATTATCTTCCGTTAATGATTTCGAAAATATTTCGTAATTATAATAAGTTGTTAAGTAGGCAAGGATGATTTTAATATTATTATTTGTGCCTTAATAATTTTTAGGCCAAATCATCTGTCAAAATCAATTGTTTTTTACAGAGGAAGGAGGTTGTGAGATAAGGAAATGCACTCGTAACGCGAGCGAATCATTAGCTGTAGGAGTGCAGATACCAGCGTCAAACAGTGTCCATCTGAGTGCTCTCATTGCAATGATTCGAATTGTCTTCACCTCTCTTTCCTTCTCTCTGGTTCTCTAGTCTATCTATCTTACTCTAACTTATTGGCAAGTGCGAATGAATATTCATTCTGGCTTATGTTTTAATAATGTTTACATTGCGCATATCTTCCTGGAGAGATGATTTTAATTTTGAATAGGTTGAATACAAAATAATAACTGGGTCCAAATTAACACTCCTTTCCCAGGCTAATTGGTTTAATTATTTTCTTTCAATAACATTTTTTAATTGTATAAGAATGTAGTAAAATTATAAGATAACTTTTCAAAACGTGCCACGACTTAAACTATCGTTGTTATAGACGCTTTTTGTATCGACATTCACATGCTTAGTAGTGATTTTTAAATTCGACATTGACAAAGGCGCCTCAGTCCTTTTATCAAACAGTTATGTAATTAAGACTTTATCATAGATCCTTATGTATAGTG
>NC_046665.1:60054279-60067244 GCF_010883055.1 Belonocnema kinseyi
ATATCGTCTAAATATTGGATCTTAGGGTTTTCACAGATCTTTACGTTTCAGCACTCACAAAGTTCGAATATTTTGAAACGTTGACGGTATCTGGCTGTCTGTATGGCTATCTATTTGCATGTCTGTATGGTTACCTGAATGTAGTTGTAGCCACGCTAACTTTTGAAGGACTTGTCTAATCGAGTCAGCCTTTGACACGCTTGTTAAGGGTTTAAAAATAAAAGCTAAATCCGTTACCCAGATATTTTTAGCCAGAATTAAAAAATGTAGAGCATTTTGACAATTTGAAAATTTTTTCTTCAAATTCTACAAATTTGTTTCAAAGCCTTTTAGAGATGAATAAACGACTTGCGAATTATCCAAATTAAATGTTTATTTCGATGCAAATTAGAAAAGTTGTATACTGTTCCAAATTTTTAAACTGTCCATAGAAATAGAAAAAAATTATTTTCTGATCGATTAGAAAATTCTTTTCGAAGTTTTCGCTAGATATAAAATTTATTTAGGAACTATCTAGGTTAAATACAGAAGAATAATACTTTCAAAGTATCCGAATAACATTTTTAATTTCGATAAAAATAAAAAAGATATTTTCTTTTCAACAATTTGAGAATTTTCAAAAAAGGAGAAAACTTTTTTTTCTATTTATTTAAGAAATATCGGTTGAAATTTCTACTAAATATAAAATATATTTTGAACCTCTTCTCATGAAATATGTTAATTAGACCAAAATGTACAAAGTTAGATTATTTTCAATAACCTGCCATTGTAGTTTTTAAGAGATCGCTAAATTCAAAGCGTTATTTTTAGTAGATTTTAACTAGATTTACTAATTATCCTGATAAAATTTTCCAATTGGACAGAAACTAGAAATGTTTTTAATTAATTAATCAAAGTAGAGTTGTCTAAGAACCGAATTTTAAACCGTTTTTTTATTAATATTCTATAGAGAAACATACCTACTTTTTACATGCTATTCAATTTTGTCTAGACCGTTTTATTTTTCTGATAGAAGTTACTCTATAACCTAATTATTGAGCGCGAAGCGCGAGTGTCGTCATGAGAATTATCAAAGCCGTAGTTTCTTTGAGAACCTTCTTTAAAAAGTAATGGAAACAATTTCAGTTCAATTATGACTGTAATTTTCCAGAAGTTTAAATCACAGGTCTCGATTTAAGTTATAATATTTTTGATATTTGAAAAAAATATAGTTGAAGTGTACGCATTAAACGTACGAAAACGTGCGCGAAGCGTGAGGGCGTACAAATGCGCCATAAACACTCTCAAACTTGGCCCGCAGAGAGCAATGAGAATGTGGCCGCCCAGCAGGTATTTTTTGTTTTATGCTACACTTCCACTTTGGAAATTTTTGCATTTCAAACACTTAGAGGTATTTTCTTTCTCTTTTTTTGGACAGGGGCATCCCCGATGCTTTTGATGGCAGTTGACTGAAAGACTGGTTTGAAATTTCAGACTCCGTTTTCAATGTACAGCCTGGAGCTAGTTGGACTATTCCCAATTTTGATAACTGAATTTTGATGAATGTTTACATTATACAGATTAATTCTGCCGCCTGTTGTCTGTCGAGAGATTGAATCCATCCAGCTAAAGTATTTACCTTGATCTAGTATGGAACGCTCTGGTATATGAAATTTTTATATCGAAGCTTTTTAACCTACTATAGCTTGTGTTGGGTAGAGCAGCAGCTTACTTTTGCAAGTCTTACTGGTCGGTGTCTTGTGGATGATAAGATTTTTCTTGCAAAGATGATATTACTGATGCTACTTACATTTCGAGAATTGATCTTCAATTATTAGGATGTAGGTTCTTTGAGATTCTTCTACAACGATATATCAAGAATTAAATTTCAGATATGCCTGGCACATTTAATTACAAATATTGCTTTATATACAGGTATTGAATGAAAATGATGAAGTTGATAATCTGTTGCCGTTTTTTCGAGAAGTGGTATATCCAGTACGAACCTTAAAGATCCATATCTCACCATGATCGTTGGGATCATGACGAGTTTACGAGCATGGTACTGTACATATTGATAGTAGATGTCCTCTTCTACCATCTTGTATTGCATCTGGGAGTTGGTCGGCTTTTCTTTTGTAGCTATCTAATCTGGCTTTCATCATTCTTCACAGTTGATTTAAAGTATATGTGTACTTTTTTGTGGCAAGTATTCTCTAATATGATCGACCATCCTCGCAGTATTGTTTAAATTAAACTTAAACTGATTAAGCCGTTTTTCTTGATTTTCTTCTCTTCGATATAGTTTCTCAAGCTCAGCTCTTGAAACATGGGTTTGTTGCCCAATTTGGTGAAATAAATTATTTCTTGCAGAATTTACCTCGTTGATTTTTGCGTCCAATAGTTGCTCATCGTTATATTTGACAAATTTAGCAACAGTTTCGATTATTCCTTTCAGAAGTCCTTCCTAGCTTCAGAAACGATTTTCGTTATCCGATGTTCGTCGGTAGGTTTCATGAAAAGAAGGTTTTCGGTCCTGCGTTCCAGTTGTTACATCTCGGGAAGAAAGTTCTTTCAATGGAGTCTTCGCCGAGTTTGAATTTGCTTTTCTCCAGTAGAGATTTGGTTCTGCGTCCATATATCTCTAGTAAATTCTGATATTTTTTCACGACTTTTGATTATGGTCCCTCCTTTTTATTATAGGTTCTGTTACTGCTGGTAAGGAAAGTGATTTTTCACAGAAGTTTGCTGTGTCTAATTCGAGTCGCTGTATGTAAATAACATAGAAAGATCCCAAGACACGGGTCGTAGACTTTGGGAAAATTGAACAACTCAGCTCTAATTTTCTTCCCCCTATTAACAAATTTTTAGTTTGGAAATTCTTTAATTTACCTAATTTAACATTGAGCAACTAGGGTTTATTTATACCTTTAATTAAATTACACTTGATTACAGTGTACGATTTATTTAAGAGTCAGAGCAGTAAATGCACATAAAAGAATGCATCGGCATGGGTTTCAATATTTTCAACAACCTACCTTTCAGGTCACGGTGGCCAAGACTTTAATTCCCACTTTAGAATCATTTCAGAATTAATGATTCTGTATCTCTTTAATAGAAAGTTCTTGAAAATAAACATCAAAGTTATTTTGTAGTGAATTTTATGACCCACTAAATAACTCAGGGACAATTTTAGAGAGAAAAAAAATTTGAACGGTTCACAACCTGAAAATATTTTCGTACAAGATAATTCTTGGGTAATGCTTGACAAAATACTCTAAGATTAGCCTAATTTCTTGTATATTCCTAATCATAATTACACAGATCCTTTATGTGCATAAATTGAAATAATACTTTGTTTTCATTATTTTAACTGTCTTAAATTGATCTTGAATGGTTCATGACTTTGCGACTCGAATTTCATACTGGGTACATCTTTCACCACGTATACTAAGATCATTCACTTTCGCGTTTAGTGGCCTAGCCTTTTGATCATAGTATTTCTTTGTTGTTCCCTTTGCATCAATCCATATATCAATCCAGGTGGTCTTCAGACGGAAAAGAGGTGCGTACTTTTGCGGATTTTCTGAAAACAATTTCGTAGGGAGCAAACTCCGTCGCTTTATGAGCCGAACTGATGTAGGCAAACACGGCGAATCGGAGCAGTCTATCTCAGTCCTCATAATCGCTCGCGTAATGTTTGATATAATCTGTTAAAACGATATGGCTTCTTTCCAGGGACCCATTCGTTTGCGGACGATATCCCGAAGTAGTCAATTGTTTTACGTGAAAAAGTTTTTCCATTTTTCGCATCATTTTACTCAAATAGGCTCCTCCTCGGTCATTGAAGATACAATTAAAGGCACCGTACTAAGAGGTGACGTGAGTAGCAGCGGCATGTGCGATAGTGGTAGCTTTAATATCTGAACTAGATACCGCTAAGCAATATTTGCTGCAGCTGTCCTGTATAGTTAGTAAATAACTGTTCCCATTCGGATTTGTAGGGAGTTTCCATACAGTATAAAGGGACACTTTATAATATACGCCAAATGGTGTGTCGATAATCACTATTGGCAAATGGGTACGGGCTAACTTGAAATTATTCTTTAAACAATTATGAAAACTTTTTATTTAGTTGTTTATTTGGTCCCGGAGGCTGGGCCATGTGGATCGTTCACGAACGCGCCTATATGTTTTTGTCACTCTATCGGAAGTCTTGCATCGACCGTTGAGAGCGACCAGGACTTGTGCCCTGCGAGGTCGGCTTTCCTAGAGGTCTTGTAGAACACGATGCTCTGTAGCGACGAGAAGCGTGGAGATCGAATTCGTAGGTTCGCAGTTTGCTGAAATAAAATAGACATAATTGTTGCGTGACATGACAACTGCTCTTTCCACTGACGGTTTATGTCAGAAGCAAAAGTTCGATCTAAACAGATTTCTTAGAATCCTTCTTTTTCGTTCGAGGGTATAAGTGGATCTATACAGAGTACCTCAAGGTTCATTAATGAAACCGGTGAAGGCATTTTTTATATTTTAGGCAGATTTGTTGTATTTTGTTATAAAGAGTGATGGCTGTGATACAGGACCCTTTGCCTGAGGAAAACTAATTTTTTCAGGTACGCCCGTAAAACGCACAGTACTTCGTCGCTGAGGTGCTACTAACTTAATACAGCCTAAGGTTGTTTGAGCCACTGGTTGAACTTATTTATTCAAGTTGTCGACCTTCTGCAGTGATTTTTTATGTTATTCGAAAGCCTTCCGGAAACTATTCACCTCAAGTGTGAATTTGTCATTATTAAATTCTCCGCAAAGATCTTGCTTTGTTGATTCTTCTAAAAGGTCTTCTTCATTTTTTCTTTCAGAAATGTGAGTGCAAAGAATATAAATGATGCAATCAATAGCTTCATTATCCCAGAACCAAGATTGGTGCCCTGCATGGGATTCATTATACCTGTTCAATAATTTTTCTAAATTCTTTGGATTAAGTTCGTGAATCTCATCGAAAATACTGTCTTTGCTCTACCTGACACAAGCTAATATCAACTATGACTTGTTGTAGAGGCATAGACTCCTTATAATGAAAACTTAAAGTTTCTGTCTGTAAGGTGCTTTATTCTTATACTGCATCTTGCTCTGTTCTGTTTTTGCTAGTTTATCTGATTCTTCATTTCCTTCTAGTCAGAAATGACGTTAATTATTTTCTGTTATTTGAAGAGTTAATTTGTGGTAACTAACTTTGATGATAATACAGATTCTTTTAAACTATTCGCATCATAAATATAACACCTGGCTTGATAAAGCGTGTATTTCTGAAAAAGTATTCTTCTTTCGATCCCTCGAATAGTGCAATGAGAAAGCAATTCAGCGAAGTGAAAAGATCTTTTTCATAAAATGTAATTAATTATGATTAAACAGTTAGATTTTTAACGAAAATAATGAATTTTTAAACAAGAAGATTACGTTTCTATCAAAAAAGATGAATTAAAAAAATATGGACTTTCAATGTACAGAGTGAAATTTTTGCTATAAAACATAAATTTTCAGCCATAAATATAATAGTTAAATTTTCAACAAAAAAATCAATATTCAACCAAAAAAGAGACGGATTTTCTTCGAAATAGTTACATGTTTTGTTAAAATTTATCATCAGAAAAGTGCGAAACTTCATCTAAGTTCAAAATGTTGCTTCCGCTAGACTCCTTTCTGACCTCCCCCTGTTACAACCGTATATTTTGGCTTTAGCAAATCTGATTTATGGACGGCTGCTTATTTTTATCCGCACCGAAAAGATAATAAAGAAGACATTTGTATCTTTAAAATTGAGAAAATTGATGAAAAATTGAGAAAGCATATAATTATTTACTTTCCGAAGATTAATTAGCATATTTTATTAAAAGCTTATCTGCTCGCTGACAAGGGATTTGATGTGTGGTTGGGAAATAATCGAGGAACCATTTTTGCCCAAAAGCACCAAACTTACTCCACGACAAGTTCCAGTTTCTGGAACTTTAGGTGAAACTGAAATTAGTCAAATAATCTATTATAAATTAAAATTTTTAAATAATTTTTTCAATGATTCAGGAAAGATTGAATTAATTTGTTTACAGTTGGCACGAAAGTGGTGTTATCGACATTCCCGATACAATAGATTTTATTTTGAATCAGACTGGAAAAAGTGAACTTTTTTATGTATGCTATTCCCAATCATGTACCGAGTTACTTGTCATGGGGTCTCTAAAACCCGAATACAGTAAAAAAATAACTTTAGCTCTGAACATGGCACCACCTGCTCTTTTTGGGCATATAAAAGGACTTGCATGGCTGCCATTATGGGTTCTGGGTCGTTTTATCTCAGTGAGAACACTCTTAGAATTACTTACTAAAAATATACGGTTGAATTAGTTATTCCGATGTCATACAAATAATAGTACAATATTATTTTATTATTTTTAATGCGTTCGAGAAAAACTAATTCATATTATTTATTACCATAGGGGATCTTTGATATTGTAGGTCACTTCGGCTTCACAATGTTCCCTTTCTGGGTATATATGTTAACCTCCATTTTCGAACATAGAATATCAACATTTCTCGTGTTTATTCTTATATATTCAATTTTTGGAATCGACGAAAATGGTGCAGATTTGGTAAAAATAACTTCAACATGTTTAACTTCTAATATTCACAAAAATTTCTATTAAGATTACTTGAAAAATGGTAATTTTTAGGAAGTTGTAAGAAGAGAAATTGTATACATTCCTGGAGGAATTTCTACCAAACTAATTACTCATTATAGTTTTGGTGTCAGTAACCCAGGTACTGTACAATTTATAATAAATATTAGTACTTTCTTCAATTCTTTGAAACTAGAATTACAAGATGTGATAAAAAAATGTTTTGAGGCATCTATTTTTTATAATATGAAAAATGAGAAATCCATCAAATTTGCAATGGATTTATATCCGGTCAATTTACTTTTATCATTATAATAACTAGAATAAATTTAGAATTTCTAGTAAAACACTTTGAATGTGGAATAATTGAACATTTGAATGTTCACGAAATTTTTAGTTTGCTAAAATTTTAATATTTGAACATAAATGTAATTCATACAAAAAAAGTAGGCAACCTAAATTCAGAGCTTAATAGTTCCCTAAGAGTTTCTTTTCCAACTTTGCTAATTAGATTTTTCTACACAGGTACTTTTCGTCAATATGATTATGGAAAAAGTGGAAATATGGGAATATATAACTCAACATATCCTCCAGAGTATCCCCTGGAGAATGTGATGGTGCCTATAGCCATTTTTCAAGGGCTTCAAGATTACTTAGCTTCTCCAGAAGTACGAAACGAATCACAAAAAATAATTTCAAATCGGAGTACTCATTCCCAGGCATTTTCTAGTTTTCTTTTATTATTAAATTGTTTTTAAAGTTATCTCAATAAAGTGCTTATATCGAAGCACAATTTGATAAAGTTTTCAAATTTAAGAAATTATAAAGAATCTTCTAAAGCTGGCCCGGTCCAGACCATACAGTCTGATTTCGAGTCCTGGCCTGAATAACAGTGTAAAGCGTCTTTTTGCTAGCCTAAAACCAAAGCAAACTGTATGGTCAGTCGCTAGTTACTAACTGAGTAGAAATTAGTTGGAGGACGGTTAGATGCTGACCAGAGTTCTTTTATTATTGTAATGCCTTGGAAAAGAAAACATTTTTCACTATCAGTTTATTTAGCTGATGATTCTTAAACCTGGACCAAACCAGAATGTGAAGGTGACAAGATGACAATTTTTGTTTTTATACCGTCAATATCTTATTTTTTATTACTCTAGGCACCCTGTGTCTTTTTAAAATATGTCTGAAAAATTTGCTGATCAAAGTTAGAAATTTTTTTCCTCTAGGATAGCTGATCAGCGAAAGTCCTTTTAGACCAAACTTTTTTTATTTTTATCTAGCTCATCAGCGCCAGACCATACCCCAGACTGTCATTTAATTTTTCCACGCGAGTACCACCATTTTTCAAATATTTAAAATTTACACATGTAACATATATTGAGTGGAAAAAAACAAAAACTAAGATTGAAAATTGATAGTTTAGAGGAAAGTATTTCAGAATTAACTTTAAATTCTTTAAATTTAAATTTGAATAAATTATTATTAAATTATTAAATTATTATTATTAAATTATTATTAAATAAATAAATTTAAATTCTTTAAATCTTTAACTTTAAATTCCCAAAAGTTTGTAGTCTGATCACGCGGCATTGCAATTTGAGGTTGAAACTCGAAAGTAATTACTCAAGAGATTTATAATGCAGACTATAATTATTAATTTTGTACCTACAAAGAATTTAGTAAAAGTCAAACTTGTCACCTTTAATTTCAAATAACAATTAATGATGATCACTATTTTCGCGTAATATTTTGTTATAAAATGTACGGCAGCGCTTTATATTTATTTGTCATACTATAAAAGGAGAGGACACTTTGGAACGCTAAAGTAAAAATCAACCTAATTGATGTTAATGTATAAGTTTCTTTTCTGCTGAATTAAAATCGATCTCTTATATTTTTTTCAGGATGTTGAGATACTAGTAAAAAAACTTCCTAATGTTGTCTGTAGAAAAAAATTCAAGGAATTGAGCCACGCTAGTTTTTCTTGGACCAGAGGAGTAAGAAAACTTGTTTATGAGAAAATTGCAGATTTATTCATCAATTACGGAAGAAATGATACTTGTTGCTTCTAACAAGTTTAATTAAAATAATTTGTTTTATGTTACTCTAAAACCATTAAAAAACCACCCCTTTTATATTTATCACCTACATGTTTTATTTAATATTTTGATTAATTGATTTTTTTATTTACGCGAAGAAAAAAAGTATGAGAAACTCTGCCAAACTCAGTTGGGTAAACTCGGAACGTATGGGCACTTCATAAATTATTATTTCCACAATAATAATGATAATAATAATGTAGCATAATGAAAACATTCATTAAAAGATTCATTTTATAAGATATATATTTTTTGGAACATGTATTTTTTAAATACCACTTTAAGTCCTAGTCATTTTTCACTATTTATTTAAATAATTACTTGATTATAATATTATATGAGTAAGGTCTGAAAATTATATTAAAGCCTTAATTAATGTGATTGAAAACTTTAGAGAATTGTAAAGAATTCTAAAGACGATAAGACATGTTTTCAACAAAATGACACTTGCATGGTTATCACATGTTGTTATTTTCATATTTGTGTTTTTGCATCTGCTTTGAGCAAGATGCGTAATTTGCATTCCATTTTAATGTAGAAAAGCTTATTCCATTTCTTTCAAGTTTCGTGACAATTATATTCGTCACGTTTTCATGGTAATTATTTGATTGAGAAATAATACGTAAACTTATTTTTATTTAGTCATATCTCGAAAAAACAGTTTACTGTTACCGATAGCGGTGTTCAAGGGGCGAAAATCTTTATTGATTTATTAATTATTCAGGAGAGAGCTGACAGCCTGTTTTTGGGGGCGACATCGATCTTGTGATTAACGTTTGTTTTTGGATTTATTTGCCCAGGTAAGAAGGGGCGAAGGTTCGGATGAATTAATAAAGGAGAATATGTTCTCGATTCATTGTTCAAGTATGGTTGTAACGAAGTGGAGTTAGATCAGATTTAAGCTTATTTTATAGTGACGTTATTGTATTAGGGTTGTGTTTCATTGGTGATATGATAGAATTGACATTCTGCGGGATGTTATTTTGTTTTGACTGAGATTGTGTTTTCACTTATTCAGTGGCCTAATTCTGTTGCGTCGACTGTTGACGTTGCGGTTGAGTTGGTTACAGAACTGTATGTGACCCTGGAATTGAAAGGCGAAAAGATCCCGACCTTCAAGGAATACTCTGGTAAATAAAAGTGTGAAAACAGGGTTGTGCTCGCCGAGTGTCTTACCAATTGTAAAGTGTGATAACTAAATTTTTTTGTAAAAGTTCATTGCAAATAATAACGGTATTTTAAATATGCGTTTGACCTAATTAATTTGAAGAATCTCCCTTTCCCCCGCGCTATTCTGGCTAGTCTGGCGGGAGATCAAACTGGTTGGTAACCGAATGGTGGAGGCGCTGGGTATTATAGGGGTGACATTGCTGGAAATGAATTAGTGAACCTATTAAGAGGTCATTGGTCACCACCTGGAATCTGTATAGGTCAGCCTGCTTGGCTGGCTCGATTGGCGGGGGTTAGGGAAACGGGAGAAGGCCGGTCTTTTTCAGTTCAGTGTGGTGAGGAAACTTATAAAGAAAGCTGCTAAGTCTCGATATACTAAATAGAAGCAAAATGGTTGGCAGAAGAAATGCAGCAGGGCGAGGAAGAGGTGAAAATCGAGGAAGAGGAGCCAATCAATGTACGGAAACGGGATAATGTCAGGGTACAACGTCAAATATATTACCAGAAGGTCAAATTCGTACTGTCCAAAATAGTGAGATTGGCGGAAAAGTCATCATCCTGAGAAGAGTGAGCCGAAGATAGGTGGACAAGCGACGGTGACAATATTAGAAACAAAAGTCGCGGAAGATATCGGAATCAAGGGACTCTTTGATCCTATGGGTCTGACCTATGTTGGAAAGATGGAGGCATCTGATTTGTCCAGTCAACGGGTGCGGTTTGTTACAAGATCACTGGGATTTAATTATACCCATACGGACATTTTAAACCACACGATATCTACGAGCAGCATCACTTACCAGACTAGGGTGGGTAGTGCATAGACAAGTCCCGTGTCTAGGAATTAAACCAGGTAAAAATGATCGTACTTTCGTGACAAGTGAGCTTACCGAAATAAATACAGAATTTATATCTAACGCAGATCTGCATATACTTGTTACATCGCACTTTAGCATAGAGAATATAGGCATTATGAGTTATAGTCGAAAAAATAAGCAGGAAGTTAGGGCTGAACATGTATTAGTTACCAGTGCAAAATGTGTGGGTCCCGATGGGAAGTAGGACTGTTATGGAACAACGATGAGGTAAAATTGCCGAATAATCTGGAATACGCCATTAAACGTCTTATGTCCCTCCAGCGTAAAGTGAATCGCGACCCTGAATATGGAGAGCGATATTTTTTACAGTGAGAAATCTTTCTCAACTCAGGTTTCGCATAAAAGACATTTAGTTAAAAAAACAACAAAAGTCGTGTATGGTATTGGCTACATTTTGGTGCTGATTGAGTTTGCTCGCTGATGGGAATACTCATGCGATTTAGGCAAAGGGCAATTGCCTTTATGGCAGATATTCGAGAAATGTTCTTACAAATTAAAATTCTTAAGGAAGATCAAGAGGCGCAACAATTTCTTTGGCGAGGAATGGACCGTAATCGCGAACCTGGTACCTACGTTATGACGTCAATGATATTCGGAGCAACATCCTCCCCATGTACAGCACAGTATATTATGAACAGAGACGCCCGAGAGTTTGAGAAGACATATCCCCGGTCGGTTAAAGCTATAGGTAACAAGCATTGCGTCGACGATTATTCAGACAGTGTCGACACGAAGAAAGAAGGTATTGAAGAATCCTAGAATTCACCGAGATCCATAAATACGGAGGATTCGAGATTAGAGGGTGGGATAGTAACAGCGAATTATTGTTAAAAACTTTGCTCGTCGAAAACTGTGTTAACGACGAAATCATTTTGTTTCAGGACCAGATAAAAAGAGCTTTGGGTGTAGAATGGAGTCCTGCTAAAGATGCAATATCCTTTTATTTGAATATGAAGAAAACACCAGAGCTGATTCTTGGCGGTACGCAAATTCCAACAAAACGCGAAATGTTGGAAATCATAATATCCGTCTATGATCGCCTGGGAATGTTTCTATTCTACACGATTAGGAGCAAGACATTGTTACAGGACGTGTGACGCAGCGGTGTCGGATACGACCAGGAATTGACAGGGGCCGAGACCGGACAATGGAAAGTATGGATTGCCGAGCTTAAAATAATGGAAGATTATCGGATACCGCGCGCGTACTTCAGTAGGTCTAAATTACCCGCATATATAGAGTTGCATATATTTAGTGACGCCAGCAATATGGCATAAAGTGAGTATATCTACGAGCAATAAGAGTTGATAATACAATTCAAGTAGCATTTGTAGCGAGAAAGGCAAGAGTCGTTCCATTGCAACCTTTGTCAATTCTCCGACTAGCACTGCAAGGAGATTTACTGGCCAGTCGACTCGGAACTACTATTATGCACGAGCTCGAGCTAAACATGAAGCATAGAGTAATTAAGACTGATTTCCTTACGGTTTTGGGCTAGATTCGAGCTGACCCTCGTTGATATGAAACTTTCGTAGCACACCGTCTTAGAGAAACTGACGAAATGACCAATGTGTCCTAATGAAGATGAATATCATCTAAAGAGAATATAGCGGATAGACCGACCAAAAACTCTTGAAACGTAAACGACCATATTACTAAATGGCTTCAAGGTGCATTCTTTCTTTATGAACTAGAAGAACAAGGGCCGAAACAACCTGATTTGAGTAAAAGTGGGCAGTTGAAGACGGAAACTGAACAAGAATTTGTGGCACTTGTAAAGGATGCTAGTGTCCTAACATTGATCATTTCTCTAGATGACTGACGTTAATTCGTAGTACTGCTTATGTCTTATTTTCACTAGAAATGTGGAGAGGTGAGATTAACGTGGAATTAATACTAGAATTGTTAGAAGCGGCCGAGAGTCTTTAGAACAAACGAGTACAACGAGATTGTTTTAGTCGGGAAATGCGAAGACGGTATAAGAAGAGTGGATGGAAGAATCAATGCAGCTACGAGGGTAGTTCAATAAGTCCTTAGAATGACCAACAGATGGCGCGCGAATCGCCCCAAATCATGTGTTTTCAGTCAGCACCACTCCCGACTAGATATATGGTGCAGTCACAGTCCACATCTTCTGAGTTTACGTGTTTTTATAACCAATTGAAAAA
>NC_046665.1:60067344-60080704 GCF_010883055.1 Belonocnema kinseyi
TTTTCTGAAGGATTAAAAAAACTTGAAAAGCGATTGACCAAGTGTATAGAGCTCCAAGGAGATTATGTTGAAAAATAAAAAAAAATTTACTCAAAAAAAATTATTTTTATACTTCATTCTAAGGACTTATTGAACTACCCTCGTACGAATGCTATTTTTTAATAAACTCTTGAGGATATAAGTAGTAAAACTAGCACAAAAAGTATGTGAATTTATTAATTACCCATTAGTTATAAACAATTAAAACTCGAAAATCACGTTTTTATTTACAATAAATTCAGCTGTGTCTAAACTACAAGTCCTAGAGATCTAAATTTTTCTTTGCAAATATCTTAAACATTGAACTAAACATTGAGCAGATTCTGAGAGACAGGGATAACTTCTCAATGAGCATAAAACTCAATTATGTGGTTTTTGGGGTCGCTGATTACGATTTTGCTGTCAGAATTTTAAAATTCAAAATGGCGGCTACGTAATGGCAGCCATTATTAAAGAAATTTGCGAATTTTGCTTACAATGACCATAAAACTCGATTTAAGGGGAGTATTGGGGTCGCTGATTACCATTCTGATGTCAGAATTAAAAAATTCAAAATGGATATTACAAAATAGCAACCATTTCTTTCGAAATTAGCCAGTTTTGTTACAGTCAGTATAAAACTCGATTTACGGGTTTTTTTGGGTCGACGATTACGATTCTGATATCAGAATTACAAAATTCGACGACACTTAGCTTTGCTTCGCCGATTCCTATATAAGGAGACGTTCTGCGCACTCTTGTTGCACCAAATGTAGTTACCATATTCAATCCGCCATTTTAAATTTTGCAGTACTGACGTCAGAATCGTGACGAACACAGTCGGCAAATTGAACCAATAATTTTGAATTTTAATGTTCTAGCGTCATCATCGTGCTCAACGACCCCAAAAATCCCCCTAGATGACGTTTTAGGCCAATATAAAGAAAACATAAAATTTAGCTAAATACAGACACTATATTGGATTCGCCATTTTGATTTTTACAATTCTGACGAAAAAACGGAATCAGCGACCCCGAAAACCTATATAAAGCTAAAAATAACAATATAATATGTGAAAAAAGGCGTCTCAAAGGGTTAAAGGTGCTGTACTGGAACGTAGTAGGGGTAAAGAACAAAGATGAGGATTTCTGGAGGTGTATTCAGGAATTTGATGTGATTGGACTGGTAGAGACGTAGGTAGAGAGAAATAAATGGGATAGAGTAGGGCGAAAGTTGCTAAGGGGGTATAGGTGGAGGCTATCCACCTCATTAGTTCATTAAGAGGGAGAGGGGGAGGGTGTGAAAATGAGGACTGTAAAGATAGCAGGGGTGATGTATAGGTTTGTGACTGTGTTCAATAATGATCGAACGGAAAGTATTAAAGAAAGGGTGAAAAAATTACTAGGAGAGATGAGGGTATGGTTGTTAGGGGGGGGGGGGCTTTGATGTGAGAATTGGATGGGAAGGGGGCCTGTACCAGGAAGGAGAGAGCTTCGAAAGAAATACGAAGAATAAGATAATTAATAAAGAGGGGGAGATTCTAAGATACTGGATGGAGGACAGAGGGTAAGAGGAGATAGAGAATTTCGCAGTCGAAGGGAGGGTGGAATCAGACCATTAGCCATTAAGTTTGTCGATACAGGGGGAGGCTGACGAAATGCTGTGTGCAACATAAGGTATTTAGAAAAAAGAAGAAAGGAATGGTGAAGCCGTGGTGGGATAGGGAATGTAAAATGATGAAGAGAAAATTGAAAAAGAAGTACAGAAAGTGGAAGAAAGGAACCGCGGAAACGGAGGAGTACGTAGAAATGAGTCAGATACACGGAAGAGAGATGAGGGGATTAAAAGAACAAGGGAGGTAGATGGTGAGGAGTTAAATGACGAGGAGATAGAGAAGCAGATAAGAAAGTTAAAAAAATCTTAGGCAGCAGGGATGAACGGAGTAGAGAAAGAAGCGTGGCTGTTTGGCACACAAGAGGTACGGCAGAGGCTTAAGGGGGTAGTGAAAAAAGTATGTAGAGGGAGTGATTCCTAAGAGGGTGGAGGGGGAGAGATTCTCAAGAAGATGGAGGGAGGAGTTGATCATATTATTGTATGAGAAAGGGGATAGGGAAAGGCAGGAAAATTATAGAGGAATTATGCTAATGACTACTGCGTACAAACTATACTCGATGGTTTTGGCAGATAGGCTGCCCAAGAATGTTGATGGAAAAGGAATATTGCCGGAGGTGCAGGCTGGCTTTAGGGAGGGAAGGAGTACTATTGACAGTATTTACATCTTGTACCACGTGGTGGATAGAGAACTAACCAAAAAAGGTGCCAAACTGTACGCGTTTTTTGTAGATATAAGGGCGCGTTCCCTTCGGTGGATAGGGGGAGGTTGTGGGAGGAAATGGAAGAGAGATGAGTGAAAAGGTTGAGAAAATACTTGGACAAAAAAAGGTTAGAGTTAAATGCGGACAAGTCGAAGGTAACGGTGGTACGGACAGGTGATGGGAGCGATAAGGGATGGGAGTGGAAGTGGAAGGGAAAATCGGTGCAGGAGGTGAAAGAGTTTGTGTACCTGAGCTTCCTATTTGGAAGCAATAGAAGAGTGAATGGTCATATAAAAGTGAGGATGAGAAGGGCAAATGTGGTGATGAGACAGGTAGGAAGGTTGTTTGAAGATGATTTTGTAAGGAGAATGAAATTGTTTGATTTGCTAGTGATAAGTATTTTATTTTACAGAGTGGATGTGTGGGGATGGAAGGTGAGTGAGGAGGTAGATAGGACACAGGGAAGGTATGGAAAGTGGACACTGGGGTTGGCAAGGAATACGCCGCACTATATTGTCCGGAGAGAGACAGGAAGAACGAGTTTCGGGATTATAACAGGAGTCGAGCGTGTAAATATGATGGGAATAAATAATATGGGAAGAAAGCTGGTTCTGGAGTGTTGGTGGGAGAAGGAGAACAGACGTAGTGATGCAATGATGGAGGTGGAACGAGAAAGGTATTTCAGATCGAATGAATTGCAAATGGATGAAGTGAGAAGGATGCACGAGGAAGGAAGAAAGGTACATGAGTTGGTTCAAAAGAATAGCATGGAGAAAGAGAAGACAGAAGGAGAGGAGAGAAAGAAAGATTGTAAATAGGAGAGGAAGTAGATGTCAGAAAACAATATATATTGTAAATAGTAGTTAAGTATTAGATGTTAGTCGTAGAGACAGAGGCTGGTAATGCGAGGCTTACCGTGAAAAGAGCGAAATGCGTGCGAAACGAGACGTACCTAGCATGACCTTTTTTTAATATTAAAGGGTTTCAGCTCTCTTAAAAAAACTCCTACTATACATAACTTTTCTGGATTTTAAAACAAATGTTTTAAGCCAATAAAATTTCACTTCAAACTTATTTTCATGCTAATATGTTGATTAACCCCTTTAAAAAATAAAAAATTGAGTATCTTCAAAAAGACCCAAGCCAATTTTTTTTCTTAATGAGTTAAACCTAATCGCGATAACGACACCAGCAGCGTAGTGGAAAAGTGCTTTGGGCGGATACTCAGTCAAGCAAATGGCGCAATATTATGCATATCAATTGGAAACGTTTTAGGTAGCCCTGATTGTTTGCGTTTCAATTTCCCCGATTTAAAAACAAGGGCAATACTAGACAACCCCCGACAGAGTTACTAAACTGATAGTTGGGTGTACTTACATGCTTTCTGAAATGCTAAACATGCAATTTTCTTCTTTATCAATTTGTAAGCGCAAATAAAAATGAGTGCCTGTCCATAAATTAATCATGTATGTCATACGTTGGAGAGGGGGTGGTAGAGGGCCTTAAATAAAAATATACGGTTGATAACATGTGAAGCAGGAGCGGGGGCCTCTAGTATAAATAGCGTTTCGAACTTGAATAAATTTATTAATTTTAACAAAGTTTGCGACTTTTACAAAATATACCCCTGCAATGGTATAGTTTAATAATAATCTAATAAACATTTATGTGTTTGCTCAAAAATTATTCACTTTGGGTAAAAGGTTGAGATTCCTCTTTTTTTATTGAATTTAGGTGGTAGAAATTTTTTTTAAATAAGTATTTAAACTGCAAATATAACTATTCCATGTTTGTTTCAAAATTTAAATTTTGTAGTTGAAAATTTAACTTTTTGGTTGCAGATATATTTTTCTTGAGTTCTAGTTACTTTTTTGTTCAAAATTCACCCTTTTGGGTATAAAATTGAACTATTCTGAAAACAGTCGACATTTTACATTCAAAGATTGACTTTTTTTGAAATTTGGTCATTTATTGTAGAAAATTAATATTCTTGTCGATAATTCATCTAAGTGTGTTAAAAATTCCGATACTGGTTTAAAATTATGACTATATTTTTTTAGAGGAAAATTAGAAACACAATATCAACAAGTCGATCTGTGACAACATTTATTTTTGTAAAGAAAGGCTTAAGCACTCTGTGAATCCAAAAATCATTTTTTTTGAAAAACATGTCCAAAACTTTAAATTATGCAAAAGGAAGTACATAAAAGAAACTGAAAATATGTTTCCAAACAATATTATAATCGGCTGATTATAGGCAAATATGTAATAAAACTCTGCAAACTATATTTGGTTTAAAATTAATAGTCTAAAAGTCATTATTCTTGGGAAGCAATTCATATTTTTTTATTTAAAATAAAATATTGATTGCTTAAATATTAACTAGTACATTTTTCAATGAGGGTTCATATTTTTGTTTGAGAACTCAACTACTTAATTAAAAAATCAAATGTGATAACTTGTTTTTATTTCGAGCGTTTCCCGTTTTAATTGCGGGAGGCTCAATTATGTAAACGAGATTACAAATTATATTAAAAATAATATATTCTTTTACACAGATGGTTTCCTCATAATAACCTTCAATTTGTTGTTTAGACGCTGTCGGTATGGAGAAAAATTATACATTGATATAAAAACCATTGGTAGCGATAATATTTGTAAATACTATGTCTTCCACAACTGATTTCTCTGACACTTAAAACTCAATTGGAATTAATTTTATAGACAATCTCTAACATGATGGTTCTATAATAATTACGTAAAATTGTTAATTGTAGGCCCGATACTATATTCAAAACTTTTTTTCTGATAAAAATTTAGATCTTATTCTTCATTTAATAAAAAAGAATTTTTGTAGAAAAAAAATGTTTTGCCCTTAAATTTGCATTTCTTAGAAATTGACAGTATTTTTTACAAAAAGGAAGAAATTTAGAAGGTAGCGTTTGCAAAATTCAAAATCCCACTTTTCTTGGGTTCACTAGTGGATGTGGTGAACCATACCTTTATTAGTTCTTATTATTATTATTATTTTTTTTGAAGATCACGTTTTGGTATGTGCAGCATAGATCCGCGGTCTAAACTTTCCTTCGCAGTGTAAAATTACAGAATTGTCAGTTAACAGGTTTAGGCAATAGACCCTTGAAGTATGGTCTTAGAAATTGGTAGGAATTCCAGAATGTCTCACAATTATTCTAAACCCAAAAAATCGCTTAGGCTCTTTTTGAGAAAACTCCATTTTTGATTTTTTTAAAATGCTAATCAACATCATTTCATTAAAATGAGTTAAAAAAGAATTGTATTAACTCAAAATATTAAGTTTAACATGCAAAAAGTACTCCAGAACTTAAATATCTTACGAGGATTGAAACCCTTTAATATTTTCGAGAAATCTTAAAAGAGATGTTGATTTTGTTAACTGGGGTTGAAATTATTTGAAAGATGTAAGCTTTGCAGATATAATTATCATGATATACTATATGTATATGATGAGCATATGCTGACTTATATGACCAGTATATCAACAAAACTTACATCTTTGAAATAAAAATATTGTTTAAAAATAATAAAATGTTAGAAAAAAATAGTTGCTTTTTGTATTTGCTTCTTTCCCGTCCTTCCCAAGACCCAACTACCGACATATAAGAATTAAAATGTATGAAATGGACTGTAAAAAAGGAGAAAATCGATTGTTTTATGTCTACAAGTTTCAAACTTATGGCTTAGAATTATGTTGAATAATTTTTTTATTCTAATTTTTCGTTTTTCAAATATAAGATTTGAATAATAGCGAAAACTTTCATTTCGTGAGCATTATGTGCAATTTTGTGCTGTTAGAGCTACAGTAATGGTTTTTTTCTTTATGCATATTTTCATTATTATATAATTTTTTAATCAAATTGATACCTTTGGAGAAAACATTGATTAAAGAAATACCATGACAATTTAAAAGCCATTTTTCTTTATAAGTCATTTTTTCGTATATTTTAAGAAGAGAAAAGATATTCCTTTACAGGTATACTCCAACATTAATAAGAAATTTTGTATCCAAATGGTAATATTGTCATGGTATTTCTTTAATCGATGTTTTCTCCAAATGTCTCTGTCTTATAAGAAATGATATAATAATGAAAATATGCATCTCTAGGAATGGGCCACATTTTTTTTGAAACTTTTTCCTGTAAAATCAATTTCAAGAAATTTAACCTGAATTTCCGGCGACCTTGAAGCCGCCTGACAACACTTTTGCATCCAGGTAAGTGCCCAACAATGCGCAGGTGCTATTTCTAATGTCATCCCCTACAGGCACACCAATTTTCAACCTCATCCGAGTCACGTTACTTAACTTTCAAAATTGACACCTTTGTCAAATCACCACCGCTAAACGCATCCACTCCAACCTTTAAGGCATCCAGGTTTACGTTCCTCATCGTAAAACGAACATCTCAGGTGAAAATTGGCCTTATCTGTATCACGTTGCCGTTTGCGTGGTGAGCTTATGGTCCATCAGACATGCCAGAATATTGAGAAGAAAAATCTACCCGTTTCGTGGGCACACTCTCATCACGCGCTGCGCACGCGGCTCGCATGTTTGAGCACGCCTAGGACGCGCGTCTATTGAATTTCGCGCTTCTCGCTCGGATATTTATTCTTTGAATTTGAAATGCTTAACTGATACCTTTTTCAAAAAGATCTATTTTATATCGCAGTATTTATATGCGTCTACAAGTCTTCTTTTAGTTTTTTACGTATCTCGCGTCTTTTGGCGTGATATTAGAATTTTCGGTTTTCTGCGTATTACTTACCATAAATAAAAACAAAATTACGAGTCTTATTGAAAAATGGTTTACATTTTGTAAGATTTTTCAAAAGCTCTTTGAGACATTTTTTTCATATTTTGCGTCGTTTGGTTCAAAATTGGAATGTTGTGGTGTCAAGTTTCAGGCAATTCTCATACTTTCTCAGCCATGAATAAATAGAATGTAATAAATTAATACAAATTTCTATCTCTTTTTTTGGGTGAATAACTTTTCCATGAATTTGTTTTCATACCTTTTGTCGTTTTTCTACAAAATTTTTCATTTTTATTTCTAATGTCATTTTTACGATTAAAACCAAATCTACGCGTCCTATCAAAAAGTAATTCATAAACGAATTTTTAGCTCTTTTTCGATTAAATAATTTAAGCTAAATATATTTTTTTCGTTACTTGTATCGTTTTTCCACAAATTTTTTATTTATTTATTTTCAATATTACTTTTCACGAATGAAACAAAAATTACGCATCCTATCAAGAAGTAATTATTAGCGAATTTGTAGATCTTTTTTGGGATACATTTTTTTCAATTAATCTTTTTTCGTATCCTTTATAAGTTGATGACAAAATGCAATTTTCGATTTTTCATTATTTTTTGTGCAATCAAAATTTGAATTTTGGATTTTTCAAGAAAATAAAAAAAATTGTTATAATGATCTTATAGGGCTTACAAAAAGCAATCTTTTTCTTCTTTTGACTTTTTCCATAGCGTTGTTTGGCTTGAAATGTAGGATAAATTATTTTCATTTTTTAACACTAATTAACTAATTAATAATACTGAATTTTCAATTCAGAAAAAAGTGTACCCAAAAATGTTTCAAATGCGCTCAATTTTTTAATTTTTATCCAAAATGGCTGGCTGAATGAAAAAATGCTTTGTTTTGACGTTACATTTGTTTCGTTTTTTTTTCTGGAATACGTTTAGTCGAGGGGAAGTAGCCAAAGTTAATGCTTTTTTAATATACGGAGAAAATTTAGTTAGAAAACTTTCCCAAACTTATACGTGTAATTGGGATATATGAACGAAAAGGATAATGATTGAATTATTGTGATAATTTGTGACGTGTGAAATGTGAAAGAATACATGACAGCTCGGTAAACTTCAATAATGCAGATTGAAGTTTCCAAATGTTAGTAAAGGTTTTTAAAAGTATAAACATTAATGCACATGATGTAATTATTGAAAAATATTTACTCCACAGTGTATAAAAGTTGATCTATTTTTCAGTTATACTACGTTAAACTTTATTCGACAGTTGGGAAAACCGAAAGTTTTTTTTTTTGGTCTCAAATTGTGAGTAATATTCTTCGACGTTGAATGACTATTGTTTACAATAACCCATTTCCGGTAAAAAAGAGTAACATCAACTTAAATTGTTCTTAAATAGTAAAAATTGCTTTGAAATGTGATTATTTTTATTCAAAATAACCGACTTCTTGTGAAAAACAATACCGTAACGTTAAATTATTCAGTAATTGTAAATCTTCTTCGAAACCTACATCGACGTTGCCGATAAAAGTCACTAACGTAAACCCTACATTTAAAAAAAGTTTTAACTCTTATTCAAATATAATGATTTTTTTAAAACAGAAATGACGATTTCTAGTGTAAAACACAACATAAGCTTAAATGGTTAAAGAGTTCTGAATCACTTTTGAAATGTTTCAAATATAATTTATATTAAGCAAAGCAATTGGATTTAATTCTAATAATTTTTGCAAAAAATACCAATTTTAGATGGCACACGTCAGCACAATCTATAGTTGTTAAAAAGTGGTACATATTATTTAAAATCTAATAATTTTTTATTAAAAATATTAATAATTTCCGAATAAAAACACTATAAAAACACCAGAAAGATTATGGAGAATTGTAAATCTTCTTCAAAATCCAATGACCTTTCTGCAAGATAACCGATTTTTGGTGAAGTGTTAATATTATCTGAAACTGTTCAAAAATTGCAAATCCTATTCAAGCTATAGTGATCTTTGTTTTAAAATGCCAGTTTTTGGTATACAACTCTAATCTAATCTAAAATTGTTCAACATTGGACATCATAATGATTTTGGTTTGAAAATGTTCACTTCAAATGAAAAAAATTTGAACAAACTAAAATTTTAAATAAAGTTCAAGTCTTGAAATTGATTAATAAAGACTGGTTTGTGATCATCCAGGTTATACTATCTACGTTAATTTGTTCATTATTACGAAACTTTCAATTTGAAAGTTATTTTTAAAACTAACTAAATAGCCAATAAATGCGGTAAAACATTACTGTTGTGCATAATTCGAACATTTGCTCATACAAGCAGTGCAGTGAGACATACCCTGAAATCGACATGAATGAGGCTTATAAATGTTTGGGATGCAAAAGCAGTACCACAAATCTTATGGTGAGAGGATGAGGAAAAAAAGGACGGATCTCTCATTGCTTATTGCGGATCAAGAACTACATCACCGACCAACTCTACCTGTTCTGCAATGAGTGAAAACGACCGTAATACCAGGGGTGTTATTTGAAGTTTGCCGGTTTTTTCAATAAAGAAAACACTTAATCCTGAAGGGAATCTCAAAAAATTCTCGTTCAAAGTATTGACCATTGGGTTCTACACATTTTGCCTATCTTTCAGGCAAATCATGGATACCAATCCAAAAAAACTTTTTCTCTTTTGAGGCAAACCATTCAACAAGCCATTTTTCGACTTCTTCAAAATTGGCGAAGAGCTTCTCTGCGAGTGAGTGTCCCATCGATGCGAAAAGGTGATAGCCGGACGGGGCGAGGTCTGGAGAGTACGGCGGGTGCGATAATATTTCCCAATTTAATGCTTTTAATGTGTTCTTCGCCACTTTAGCGGTATGAGACGGTGCGTTGTCATGTTGTATGATAACTTTCCCATGTCTTCGGGCCCATTCCGGCCGTTTTTCGATCAACACATGATTAAAATTGCCAAACCATAGAAATGCATACATATCTCTAGAGACATCTATGAGTAAAAGCGGCAAACGACCTTGCCTCTTTAAAGGATTTACTGGACAAAAGACTAGATAGGTTAGAAGATAAAATATATTATCGTGGAAAAGCAGTGGATAAAGGCATGGCTGAGGTGAAAAATCTCATAGCTGGTATTAGGGAGGATTTCAAGGTAATGGAAAATAAAGTGGATGGCATGTGGTCAAGGTTAAATAATCTTGAGGATAGGATCGACAATGTTGAAATTGTCGCTAATAAAAAATCGGCAAACCTTGATGATCAATCTTGCCTCAATAATTTCACAGATTGCATAAAAGAACTCGAAGATAGGAATAGCCGGAGAAATAATTTAGTAATATTCGGAGTTGCAGAAATGTTTAGAGATGGAATGGACACCGCTAATAGTACACATGAGTCACAAAATCTTTTGAAAATACTGTGAGGTGTCGACCCTGAATTTCAATTAAAAAAGATAAATTTCTACCGAATTGATAAAAAATTACAGAATCAGGAAATTCCCAAACCAATAAAGTTGATTCTGGATACGGAAGTAAATGCAAGGAAGTTACACAAACAATTTTCACTAATGATTAGGGATAAGGCCAAGCAGAAACAATTTCAAGGTATTCGTTGTGCACCGGTCATAACGATGTTTCAAAAGACATAATTGAAGAACCAATCATTGGAACTGCAGAACAGGAGAATAAATGGGGAAGCAGATCTTCGTATAGTGTATTGGCAAGGAACTCCGGTCATAATCAAATCGTCAACAGGAGCAAAGGTGACGGAAGAAAACAAGAAAATTTTGAACTAAAAAAGTTGAGTATATATTACCAAAATGTAAGAGGTCTACATACAAAGGTAGAGCCAGCGAAACTATTTACATTAACTAGTAACTTTGATATGTTTTTAATTACTGAAACTTGGCTAAATACCAAAAATTTCTCTTTTGAATTATTTGTGGGAAATAAATATACAGTAAGGACATTTACTATGTAGTCATAGGGAATACAATGATATAAACTATAGCATACAATGCAACCCGTCTTGCATTTGTGTAATGCAAAAAGTACTATATAGGCGATTTTAATTCGGTTTCCAAATCTCCCGCGCTCGAGATCTTGCGCTGATCAGTCAAAGGCTTCGAGACTCAGAAGACGTGCGCAAAATATAGGTATAACCTAATTCTGAAAAAGGTTATGTTCCCCAGGATTCACCATGCATTTCAAATAAATGATTAGTTACGAATTTAAAAAAAAATGTACACGGAGAAAAAGATATCGCACAATGATATCGCATAAGCTTCGTATTGAAATGAAGAGCAATATTATAACGTACAAGCAGGTTCTGGAGCTTTATATGATATTATAGTGCACTATTATTGCTTGGACACTACTAGAACCTTCGTATATATAATAAAATAAAATAATAATACAATGTAAAATCTTGCAATTTACGATATTATGGTTTTACGCTATTATAATGCGATAGTCACAATATACAATAAGAGTTGTTTATTACTAATGTAAAAGTACGTGAGTGATATTTGACGTTTGACAAGTGTCAAAATCGTTTTGTACTTCGAACTTAATTAATTAAATAAAGTGAATATCTGCAGGTTGAACGTAATCAATTGGTGATAAAATCTGTCGTTCTACTTATTGAATTAAATATGGGAATCAAACGCTTTTGACTAACTGCAACGAAAATTGTAATCCGTATAATTATAAAAATTGCAACGATGAATCTGAGATTCAAATGATGCGAGGTAAGAAGCGACGAATTATTCTTATAAGCTGTGTCCAGCGACCTTGAAAATTTCATCTCTGCTACTATAGAATGTTAAAGTATACATCTTTTGCGATATTTTAGTTAAAAATTATAAACATTATTAGCTCGAATCTTCAATATTAACTCAGATTCATGGCCATATAACGGAATTTTGAAGAGTTTCACGACTCGGTTTTTGAGTATAACCATATTACAAAACAATACTAAAGATTTCAAAATGTTTCAAAGATTTAAAAATATTTAGATTTTGAACATTTTATAAAGGCGTGTATATCAGATTTTAAATATTTCATAACAATTTCACAAAGATTTTTAAACTTTTAAGAGATGTGAGGGTTTCAAAGATTTTGAAAAGGTTACACTACACCAGATTTCAAAGATTTTAAAACATTTAAAATATTTTAAAAGGTTTCAAAACATTTTAGAATTTTTTTTTACTAATTATAGGTGTCAAATAATTCAATGATTTTCCCGAATTAAAAATATTTCGCAAACAAAGATTTAAGAACATGGTCCAAACAAATCACGTCCCGAGAATTTTTCTGAACACATTCTAATATTGTGTTACATGGTTTTTAATTCGTACCTCATTATTTATCTGTGGAATGCGTGGTGAATCTCGTGGAACATAAACTTCTTTCAGAATTAGGTTGTACGTCTTTTTAGCATGTCATCTGAGACTCGAAGCTTTTGGCCAATCAGCGCAAGACCTCGAGCGCGGGAGATTTAAACACAGTCTTAAAATCGCCTTTTCACTACTTTTTTGAGTTACACAGATGCACGACGGGTTGCAATGTATGCTAAAGTTATATCATATTCCCTATGACTACATAGTAAACGTCCTTAGTGTATATGTTACACAGATCACAGGCAGGGAAGGATTGGGGGAGGAGTTTTAATTGCAATAAAATCTCAATTCAAATCTGAGGAAATCTCTCTGAACAGTGCAAAATGTGTTTGTCCGAATATTAATATTTTAGCTTCTAATGAATCTAACCAATATTTGTCGCTTATAGTCATAGTAGCATATATTTCACCTGGATTAGATACGAATGAGTTTCTTATGTTTACTAAGGAAATGGCAGGGCTAAGTAATGTTAAAAGCACACGCTTTTTAATAGCGGGACATTTCAATCTAAAATACTTCCATGAGTCACTTCAAAGTACTAAATCGGATATTAAATATCGCTAAAATTGACTGTTGTAGTCATTACAAAATAAATAATTCCGATGAAGCTTGCATACACTTTTACAATGTAATTGTTAATAAAATGGGTGAAAACATTCCTACTTTTAAAGACAATCCTTCCAACAAAAATGATCCAATATGGTTCTCAAACAAACTAAAAAACTATACAGTCTGTCAAGTTAAAGCGTGGGTGGCTTTACTCGCAGTCGGTAAGGTGTATCGACATGATTTTGGTGTCAAAATATTAAGAAGAGCTCCCTCT
>NC_046665.1:60080804-60085724 GCF_010883055.1 Belonocnema kinseyi
GAGGGAGCTCTTCTTAATATTTTGACACCAAAATCATGTCGATACACCTTACCGACTGCGAGTAAAGCCACCCACGCTTTAACTTGACAGACTGTATAAAGATAAAGGATAACTTGTGAAATGAAGTGAACAAATCTGACTCAGATAAAGAAAGAATTAGGAATATTTTCAAACAAATTCGTAGTTTTTTACACGAGTGACACCCGAAATATCTCTTTTTATCAAATTAAGAAGCTATCTAAGATAGACTTGCATAACTATACAACTCATGCTGAAAAAACATTAAAGTGAAGATTGGTTGAGAAATAAAGTTATAAATTCATCCACGCAGGTAGAAAGTGCGATAAGAAAGATACCTAATAAGCTCACAGCGGGGTGTGATAAAATTCCTAGTTTTATTCTCAGGGATTGTTACCCAGTCTTAAGGGCATGTGATACTTAGAGAATTGTTGATTTTACCAGTTTTTGGTTCCCACGGCATTTTTTCTAGAATAATAAATATTTTGTCTTAAAAATTTGAGAAATGATAGCGCACATGCTAACGGACGTCCCCACACACTTTTTTTGTGGGTTAATTTTAAAAAGTTTTAATTTAGCAAAATTTGATTAATTTGCATAGCGCTTAGGAATTAGTATCGATTTTTTCAGTTTTGGAAATCCCTCGGCTTTTTTTCTAGTATAAGAACTATTTTTTCGTCAAAATTTGGGAAATGATAGCGAAAATGCTAACGGATGTCCCAGCACACTTTTTTGTATTTATTTTTCAAAAAAATTTTGATTTTGCTAACAACGTATGTATATTTCGAGTTTATGTGTGTTACAATTCTCCCGAGCATTGCTTCCGAACTGCACAATATTTTTGGCCGAAAACTTTGGACTTACAAATAAAAATAGTAACTAATCTCCCGGAACTAACCTTGTTTGCAGGCAATTCAAAAAGTTTATTTCATCAATAATTTTCAAATTATCGAAAAGGCAGAGATGAAAAACGGCGTAAACTCAAAATAATACATAAGATTTTTATTTAGCACAATACATTTTTTTGTTATCATCCCCCAAAAAAGAGTCCGGGGACGTCCGTTATGATATTTTATAGCATCTCCGAATACAATTTTTAAAAATTTTCATTTTTGTAGAAAAAAAGCCGGGGGAGCTGTACCCGATTGACTACACGACGAAGTACCATATGCCCTTAATCAAACCTCTTACACATATCTATAATACAGCTTCAAACACAGGAATATATCCAGATTGGTAGAAGGCAACACGTGTATGCCCGGTATGCAAAGATGGTGACAGATCTGATATAAAAACTGTAGGCCTATATCTATTGTTAATAATTTTTCGAAGATATTTGAAATGTGTATTGCTGAAATCCTTATGTCCTATCTGATGCCAAATTTAATACCGGAGCAGCACGGGTTTGTACCCAAAAAATCATCGGTAACTAACTCAAATGAATTTACTGAATACACATACAGAGTGATAAGTGTTGGTGGAAAAGTGGATACAATTTACCTAGATTTGTCAAAAGAACTTGATAAAGTTAACCATGCGATACTGTTAAAAAACTGCACAATCTCAACTTACCGAATAAGCTTTCAGTACTTTTAGAGAATTTCTTAAGAAATAGAAAACATTTTGTACATTATGCGGGTCATTGTTCTACTTCGTATCAACCGAATTCGGGTGTTCCTCAAGGATATAATCTAGGCCCAATTTTCTACACTATTTACTGCAATAACATAAACAAAGATATATATTCAAAGCTAATATTGTATGCAGATGATACAAAGATATATTTGAACATCACAAGCATTGAGGATTGTGTGCGCTCACAAGATGATTTAGATAAGTTTTATAGTTGGTGCGTAAATAATAAATTGCCGCTGAATCTAAGCAAATGTGTCGTTATCACCTACTCAAGAGTAAGTTGCCCAATAATGTTCAATTACGAAATTAATAATGTAACGGTACGTAGAGAAAATCATATTTGTGACTTAGGTCTGAATCTCAACTCGCAACTAAGATGTCCGGAACACATTGACAAAATAGGAAGACATGCAAATAAAATGTTAGAATTTCTGTGCCGGACATGCAAAAGCTTAAAAAAACCGACACATTAATGCTACTGCGTAACAGTCTAGTACGCGATAAGGTTGAATACGCCTCAATTATTTGGGCACCTCAATTCAAATCTCATGCAGAGTCACTTGAGAGATTTCAAAGGAAATTCCTAAAATACTTAGTGTTTAAGGAGGACAACGTCTACCCAAGAAAGGGATGTAATAATTTACCATTGTACAAACGATTTAATATAAGGACTCTTGGTGACAGAAAAACTATTTGCTTTCTTGAATGAATGTACAAAATTCTAGATGGGAAAATAGACTGTCCATATATTTTAGGTCAAATACTTTTTCAGGCGCCTTCGTATGAGTTAAGATCTCATGATGTATTTTACATAAACAAGAAAACAAAAAAGGCCTGTAACTCTCCGGTGTATGATATGTGCGTTAAGATGAATGAGCTATGTAAATGTTACTCTGAAACGTTTATTATATTTAACACAACGATGACAAAAATAAGTATCATTACAACAAAATTGGTTCTTAACAAAGAAAAAAGTAATATTTAAAATAACATAAGAAATGAGAGTGAAAGTACAGGATGATAAGATTATATATAAAAAGTAGGAATGTTCGAATAAATCCATGAAAATTCCAAGAAGTAGCTATGCGATACGATATTTTTTAAGTTTAATTTTGTTTTAATTTTAGTATCTCGATTATTATAACGGCATAAATAACCCCTGTAATTGGTTGTATAAACTGCTGGGTGTTAATAAACTTGAATTTAAGTCTTCTTCAAAATGTTCAGATTTTATCAGATTATCGTTTATTCCAGTGAAAAACATTAATAGAAAACATGTGTAATATTTTCAATAATTTATCTGACAATTTGATTGTTTGAATTTAACCGCTTAAGAGTAATGAATATTTAAAAAGTACAATTCGCTTTAGACAAAAGTCGCATGATTTTTCTTTAATATAAATTTACAAAATCTCATTCTACTCTTTAAAAGAGTTTTAACAATTTTATACATCACGTTTCCAATGAATATTAGTTAGTAAACTGGTACCGAACGGGCTGGTCACCTACCAGGCGAGCCAGAAAAGCGCGGGGGAAGGGAAGATTCTTCAAATTAATTGGGACACACGCATCTTTACAACACCATAGTTATTAGAACTGAACTTTCACAAACAATTTTTTTTATCACACTTTACAATTGGTAAGATACTTGGTGAGCACAACCCTGTTTTCACACTTTCACGTCCAGTCCTTTAAGTCCTATCCTTCAAGTCCTGTCCATCTTCCTTGGAGTACTTGACATTCGCAAATCTCGATCTCCTTCACCTCTCCTTATGTCAGGTAGGTGCACTGCGAGCTCCTCTCGTCGCACCCACAAAGGTATTCCATCTTTCACCTACTAACCTGACCAGGGTATTTCTTGAAGGTCGATATCCTTTCGCCTTCCAATTCCAGGACAACATTCAGTTCTGTAATCAATTCAACCACAACGTCGAAAGTCGACGCAACATAATTAGACCACTGAATACAGCCGAAACACAATCCATACTTAAATAATGAATCGAGAACACATTGTCCCAAGTTAATTTATCCGAACCTTCGCCCATTATTACCTGGGCGAACGAATCCAAAAATAAACGTTAATCACAAGGTCAAGATTTTCGCCCCTTGGTCACCACCACCGGTAAAAATCCCCCTCCCCCCCTCACGGAAGCTGTATGCCACCGTACCTTATATCGCGGTAATCAAGACAACGATATTTGCTGCTGATCGTCGAAAAACACGACCTCGCGTACGGACATCCACTTTTTGGATACGTCCATCCTTTCCTAGATATACGTTCGTGATTATTTGTTTTGGCCAAATATTTCGCCGGAGCATTGATTCTGCTACAAGCACCACATCACCTATCGACAGCGATCTTAGTTCTTGCGACCAACATTTTCGAACCACTAAACTTGGTAGATATTCCTTCATCCACCGAGCCCAAAACATGTCCGCTAATCTTTGTGGCTTTCTCCACGTTTTTCGTGAACATAGGTATAGTTACTTCTGAGGATAATCCGATGAGAAAGTGATTAGGAGTTAGGCTTTCCACGTCTCTATAGTCCACCGATACGTGAGTCAGGGGGCAACTGTTGATCAAATTGTCGACTTCAGCAAGAAGCGTATGCAATACCTTCTCCTTTGGGGCACTTTCATTTAGCACGGCAGTCAGTTATACCTTGACAGACACTCTTCACCAGCCGCTCACAACTGACAACCATATGCGGAGTCGCGGGAAGTATGAATCGCCATTTAATTTGACGATTGGTCATTTCAAATTTGATAAGTTCGTGATCAATTTTCTGATTAGCATTGCGCAACTCTCGATTCATACCTGTTAGATTTGTTCCGTTATCCAAGTACATTTAACTCGGATTTCCAAGCGGCGCCATCATCCGTCTGAAGCTCATAATTGCCGAATCGGTAGTTAGCGATGAAGATAACTCAAGATCCATCCTTGAAATCTGGAGCTTGGCCCGTCGCATACGACACATCCGACAGTACGAGGAGACCGTTCGAACAGTAGGGCGCACCTTCAGAATCCAGTTCCGTTGCTTTACCTCGTTTGCCACCGTTTCAGGGCTGGCGTGGCTAGCCCGTTCGAGTTAGAGTTTTACTAATAATTGAGTGTAACGATGTTTTCCATCCAGGATGATGGGCAATTTTACATCGTAGGGAACATCTTTATACGAGGGTAGTTCAATAAGTCCTTAGAATGAAGTATAAAAACAATTTTTTTTGGGTAAATTTTTTTTTATTTTTCAACATAATCTCCTTGGAGCT
>NC_046665.1:60085824-60123480 GCF_010883055.1 Belonocnema kinseyi
TAGTCGGGAGTGGTGCTGACTGAAAACAGATGATTTGGAGCGATTCGCGCGCCATTTGTTGGTCATTCTAAGGACTTATTGAACTACCCTCGTATTTAAATGTCAACGCGAACTAAAAATCCAATAAAAGCTTAGGAGAAGTAGGTGGGACGTATACGTCCCACTGCGTCGCAAAGGGTTAACACTCCTCCATCGTGCTTTACTCCCACCCCCTACTTCCCACGAAATAAATTCCCCTGCACTTCCTTCAACACCTCCTTCTCCTCGTCCCATACTCACATTTTCTCGTCTATTTTTATTTTTCGATACCCTACCTTCGCCGTTCTTGCTTTGATCCTCTTCTTCCTAGCCCTATCATTCAGCATTATTTGCACGTCCCTTTCCTTCCTCATTAAATCTTGATCTATAAGAACCTTCCTGTCCTTTATCCTATTTTTGTTACGCATTATCTCCAATTTTTCTTCACAGCTCTCCAATTCCACCACCCTATGCTCTGTAACAGCGCTTCCACCCACTCCTTTTCTTCCCCGCTCTTTAGCTTCAATCCTCTTATTACTATATAATTTCTCCTATCTGCCTTCTCTCCTTCCTCAGCTCCATTACCCTTATCCTTTCCCTATCCGCTCTCTCCTCATTTTCATTTCTACGCTTTCCTACTTTCTTTTCTATCATAATCTCCACTTTCTCCCAAATACTTTGCTTCTCGCCCTCTCCCATTTCAACTGCTTCGATTCCCGACCTGCCCTATACCTTCTCCAGCCTTTTTTCCGCCCTTTCCTTCCACACCCTAATATCTTCTTCTATGTCCTTTATTTTATCCTCTCTTTCCTTTCTTACCGACACCAACTCCTTCTGCAATCCTTCTACTTTCCCCCTCACCTCTTTTACTTCCTTTTACCATCTCTCATCCTTACCCTCAGGTCCTCCCTCATACTTTCTATCTGCTCCACAGCCCCCCTTACGTCCTTCTTCAACCCTCTGCTTTCGCTAACAGCACCCCGATAGCCTCCTTCTCCGTCTGCCCCTCTATTTTCAGGGGAACTGATCTACGTGTTCGTACAATTTTTTTAAAGGGACTGTCTAGCGGGCTTTTCTGTGGGCTCTCTTTACTTTTCCTTTTCCTCTTTAAGAAAGCCTCCCCCCCCCCACTTGCACTGGACGCTCTCTCCAACAGATATCTCTTAACGCTGCTGTCGCTTACCACCCTAAAATTTAAGTTTTTGTCCTATTTCACCCCTCACATCCCCTTCAGACACCCCTTTCCCACCCCTAACATCCCCCAACACTATGAGAACCACCCTTGTCTGCCATGAAGGCCCAAACTCCTGACCACAAAAGTACCCCGCTTCCTTGCAAAGCTAATATCACTTTCCTTATTTAGCCAAATCCCACCCCCCAACTACAATGTAAATTAATTTTTTATCTGCCTAATGTTCGTGATATCAATGCTAAATTATTTTTTTTACGAATCAGTAATATATAATATTTCTTGTTCGTTAATAGAACTTAATTATAATATTTATCATTGCAATTTAATTATTTTTCATTTCACGCAAGCCCAAGTGTTGAACCCAAGTTTCGCTACGTACGATAAAGATTAATTCATATTTATTATTGTAGAAGATCCATGATAAAGTAGGTCACTTTGGCATCACAGGATCACCTTTGTTGGTATATATTAGTGCCATCATTTTAAGACGTAGAATATCAACATGGCTTGTTTTTATCCTTATTAATTCACAAGTTGGAATAGACTAAAATAAACTAGATTTGGTTAACAAAATTCCAACACCTTTACCTTTAACATATCGTAATAATTCTGTTAAGGTTATGTGAGAAAATTGTGATTTTTAAGAAGTTGTAAGAAAAGAAATTGTATACTTTCCTGAAGGATGTTCTACAAAACAAGTGGCTCATTGCAGTTTTGGTGTCATAAATATAGGCTATCGTATAAATTATAAGAAATATTTACAACCTTTTTGTTTCTTTAAAACCACAAATACAAGAAATATTCAAAAATTGTTTAGCAACACAATTTCTTATATTCTCAAAAATCAGACATCCATTACTTTCGCAACGGATTTATAACCAGTTAATTGATATTTTCGAGATATTTACTAGAATAAATTCTCAATAGAAATTAAACGTTTGTAATTGGGATTAATTAAAAATTATAATGTTCTTAATATTTTGAATTTGATGAAGCAGAAAGAGGTCGAACAGTCAGATTCCGAATCTAAACGAATATTCTCAATGGCTAAGGGGTCCGAGTTTTCAGTTGAAGTCCTTTTACGAGTCATGTCTTTGTGGAGCGTTATATGATGATGTTTGTTACTTAATTACTCGCGGATTGGCGTAGGGCAGGGAAGTAGTCACGTCCGGTCCGGTTGAAGTCGGGAAAATCACTTTACGAAAACCGAAAGCAAAGGAAATACAGATTTTAAGTTAAAGTTACGAAATATTAAATGGTATCGAATAGCACACTTGATTTACATAAACATGTAAAAGAGACGGAATGACTACACGCGTCCAAATCTTGGTTGACACAGAACTCCCGGGGAAAAAGGGTCCGAGTCTGCTAAACAAAGAGACATCACGCTACTACCTGAGCACTGACTCCAACGAAATGGTACGGAACGATACTTAAAACGGAAGGAAAATTTCAAAAAGAATAAGCATTGAGTGAAAACCATTCTGTCAATAATGAAGCCCAATGGTCACTCAAAAGAAATACAATAACATTAAATTAATCATTAACATTTATAGCATAGGCGACAACGAGTCTTCGAGGGGCAGTTACGAATCTACTGTCCAATCTGGAGACAATAAAAGAATAAACGTAGTAGAAACGCAGTTTGACGCCTATCAAGAGCATCAAGCTTATACCACTTTTGACAATGATCGATGAAGTAGTTTGGGTTATAAGTAGCACAAGATGGCGTGACAAATGCAACTAAAAACTGGAACTTAATTTTCGAGCCCGACTAGGCGTTCCATGCTGAGGCGGTGAACCTGCTCCAGAATTTACTCATTGGCGTATGTTTTGGTATCCTGAAGTGCTTGTATTCGCGGGAATTTTAGAAGTGTGAGAAAATAGTTCTTTCTAGGTTAATTGAAGTTACCAATGACAATTTGCACTTCCATAAGTCCATGTCTGTTAAGATGAGATTTGCTTATATATCTCCATAAACTTTGTAATGCTTGCATTCCTTTATGATTATAATCAAAGTTTGCGAAAAATGAAATAACAAAAAAAAACAAGAGAAAAAAATATAATTTGTCATTGCAAACAATTCATTCATGCCTCGAGGCGTTTGCAATGTTACAAACAATCCACCGTAAATATGTACATTCACACGATTTCAGGGGCACATTTGGTCGGATTTGACCCACGGCCGCATAAAGGATTTTTATTGGTTGTATTTACAGAATCCGTACGGGTAAGAAATGGTCAGTACCAGTAAAAACAAATTACCGGTGCCGAAAATTTTTTTACCTGTATTTTAAAATTATATTTTAAGGATAGAGCATACACTGAGGGAAGAAGATATTTACAAAGTTAATTTTTTTCAAATGTGCTTAATGCTACTGTTCGATCCTTAATATCGGCCATCGCGCTAGTTTTTTTCATACTACAAATCCTTGGGAAATGTTATATCTGTGACCAGTCACAGAGGTGCTTGCCACTCCGACCAGACGATGTTAGAAAGGGGTAAGTGGTTTGATCCAGATGATATCTGCGGCCAGTCACAGGGGTGCCTTCCCGCCCCCTGAAACGTTGGAAAGGGGTAGGGGTGTGATAAAAATTATTTCTTTGGCCATGCACAGGGTTGTCTTCCTGCTCCCACAAGAAGTTGGAAAGGGGTAGAGGTTTGACCAACATTATCTCTGTGAACAGTCACAGGGGTGCCTATCCGCCCTCACGAGACATTGAAAAGGGACCAGGGTTTGACCAGAATTATTACTATTAACAGTCACAGGGGTTCCTTTCCGCTTCCCACGAGACGTTGGTAAGGGATAGGGGTTTGACTAACATTATTTCTGTGAACAGTCACAGGGGTGCCTTTCTGCCCCCACGAGACGTTCAAAAGGGGTCAATGTTAGACCAATATTATTTATGTGAACAGTTACAGGGGTGCAATTCCGCGAACCACGAGACATTGGTAGGGGGGGGGGTTTGACTAACATTATTTCTGTGAACAGGCACACGGGTATCTTTCCGCCCCCACCCGGCGTTGGAAAGAACTAGGGGTTTAAACAACATTATTTCTGTGAAACATCACAATGGTGACTTTTCAAGATCTATGAATTTATGAATATTGACAGGTGTGCCTTTCCACCCCACACGATGCTGATAAGGGGTAGAGATTTGATCAAAATTATTTTTCTGACCAGTCAAACGGTTGTCTTCCCGCCCCATATGATGTGGAAAGGAGTCAGGATTTGATCAACATTATTTCTGTGACTAGTCATACGGGTGTCTATCCACCCTCCACGAGACCATAAAAATTATTTCTGTGACCAGTCACAGGGTTGTGTTCCAGCCTTCACGAGACGTTGGAAAGGGGTAGGGGGTTGACCAACATTATTTCTGTAACCAGTAACAGCGATGCCTTCCAGCCCCCCCCCCTCTCCACAAGATGTTGAAGAAAGTTAGAAGAATTTTAATTCCATGAATTCCTTGCATTCCGTGGATTTTATGAAATTCTTAGATTCCATGAATTCCGTGAATTTCATACATTCTGCGAATTCCATGAACTCCGCAAATTCCGAGAAGTCCCTGAATTCTTAAAATTGCATTAATTCCATTAATTTAAGGAATTTATTGCATTTCCGTGAAATTGTTGCAATAAAATATAATTTTTAGATTTTCCATTATTTTTTATACTGTCAAAATTTGAAATTTTGATTTTTTAAGAAAATTCAAAAAGTTGTTAAGATCATCTTGTAGGGCATTTATAAATCAAACGCTTTTTTTTCAAGACTTTTTTCATATCGTGTGTTATTTGACTTAAAATGTTCATTTCCGTGTGTTTTTTGGAATGTTGTAAATGCTATACCTCTGGTAATTTTTGATTCGATGAAAAAAGTCATTAGGATAAATTGTTCGACTTGTTCAATAATATGTATGATCGTATAGAGAATTTTTTAATTTTGAAAAAAATGGTCTCAACAATATTTAAAATGTTCCCATTTTTTGAATTTTTGTCCAAATTGGCTGGCTAACGAACTTGACCTTTAGTTTAGGACATTAAACGAGTGTACCAAAGGCCAACCTAATAGATTAATTTTGTAAAAAGGTATCGTGTTCACAGACAGAGATACAGATGGACAGACAGGCACACAGCCAGACACATTCGTGAAAACCTGTTTTTCGGATCCAGGGGGTCTCAGAACCTGGACATTTTACCAAAGCTGGGGGGGGGGGTCATATTTTACACAAATCTAATTCCTTCTCTGATATGAATGTAAAAACGTGAAAAAATAAATATTGTAAATTTTTTTAAATTAGTATAAAACCGTCTATGTCAGACGTCTCGAACTGCAGGCTTATACGAAAAAGATGCATTTTCAACCCGAAAAGATGATCGCGGTAAATAGACGACCGTTCAAAGAATGAATACTCAAACAATGAAAATGATTTTTCAACACAATGGTCACATTTTCAACTAAAAAGGTAAATTTTGGACTAAAATGGTAAATCTTTAGGAAATAAAAAACGATTTTTTATCAAGTTTCATAAAGGAGTTTCACAAAGTAGTAGAAGTGAAATGTGAAAGTTATTTTCGCACTTATTAGCTGATTATTAAACTGTACAGTTTTAGAGTCATATTTCGTAAAAGTCGCAAACTAGACCCCTTCCTCGCCTGCCCCTGTTACAAGCCGTATATTTCGATTTGGCCCACTCTACCTTCCAACTTATAGAGTAAATAGTTTATGGATGGCCCCTCATTTTTATTTGCACTTAAAAGTTAACAGAGCATAAAATTGTTAGGGTCAACTAAACCGGTTCCAATTGGAATGAATAATATTGCACAATATACTCAAATACGCTGTTCGTGTTTTTCAAGTAAGATTCGTGGTTCCGGTGTAATTATTTTACAATGATTAATTAACATATTTTATTTAAAGCTTATCTGCTCGCTGACAAAGGATTTGATGTGTGGTTAGGAAATAATCGAGGAACCATTTTTTCCCCAAAGCATGAAACTTATTCAGCAACAAGTTCGAGATTCTGGACCTTCAGGTAAAACTAGAATTAGTAAAATAACTTAATATAAATTAAATGTTAATCGTATATTTTCTTGCATTAAATCCAGAAAAATTTAAGAATCTTTTCAGTTGGCACGAAACTGGTGTTATTGATATTCCCGCCACAATAGACTTCATTTTGGAACAGACTGGAAGAAATGAACTTTTCTTTGTTTGTTTTTCCCAATCATGTACCAAATTAGTTGTCATGGGATCACTAAAACCTGAATACAATAAAAAAAATAACTTTAGCTCTGAATATGGCACCAGTTGTTTTTACAGGGAATTTTAAAGGAGTTATACGGCAGCTAGTAATGATTCTCGATCGTTTTATCAAAGTAAGAACAATCTGAGAAATACTTATTAAAGTTAATTATTGAATTTATAATTCTGATCTTATACAAATAATAGTACGATATTTTTTATTATTTGATAATTTATGAGAAAAGCACTAATTCGTATTATTTTTTATCATAGAGAATCCTTGATCACTTTAGTCACTTTGGCATAATATTGGCATAATAGTGTCACCTTTCTTGATATATAGTTATGCCTTCATTTTCAATAATAGAATAGCCACATTGGAAAGATAGAAATTAATTTATATAGCTGGGGGGGGGGGGGGGGGGGGGGGGGGGGGGAAGTGGCTAAATAGGGAAAGTGAGGTTAGGTTTGCAGGGGAGCGGGGTAGTTTTGTGTTTAGGTTTTTGGGCCTTCATGGCGGGCAAGGGAGGTTCTTGTAGTGATGGGGGATGTTAGGGGTGAGAAAAGGGTGGCTAAAGGGGATGTGAAAGGTGAAATAGGGCAAAGAAACTGAAATTTTATGGAGGAAAGCGGCAGCAGCCTTAAGAGACATCTGTGGGCGGCAGTGAGTACTTTTGCGTATGGATAGGTTACAGTTACCGACAAACGAGCGGGAGGTGGGCAAGGAGAGTACTGGCAGTGCTGGTAGTGAAGTAAACGACCAGTTGTGCGTGGCCCGGTGTCAAGTGGCGTGTCAGGGAGGGGGAAGAATCTGAGCGGAAGAAGCGATCAGGCAAGGGAGAGAGCGTCCAGTGCAAGTGAGGGGGAGGATCTCTTGAAGAGGAAAAAGGAAAACAAAGAGAGTCCGGAGAAAAGCGCGCTAGAAAGTCCCTTCAAAAAAGCGTACAAACACGTAGGTCGCTAACCCCCCCCCCCCTAAATGGAGGAGCAGACGGAGAAGGAGGCTATCGGGGTGCTGATAGGCGAGATCAAAGGGTTAAGGGAGGACGTAAGGGGGGCTATGGAGCAGACGGAATGTATGAGGGAGCACCTGAGGGTATGAGATGAGAGATGGAGAAAGGAAGTAAAAGAGCTAAGGGGAAAAGTAGAAGGATTGCAGAGGGAGTTGGTGTCGGTAAAGAAGGAAAAGAGGGTAAAATAAAGGAGATGGAAGAAGACATTAGGATGTGGAAGGAAAGGGCGGAAAAAAGGCTGGAGAAGGTGGAGGGCAGCTCGAGAATGGAAGCAGTAGATAGGGGGAGGGTGAGAAGCAAGATATTAGGGAGAAAGTGGAGAGCATGATAGAAGAGAAAGTAGAATGAAAATAGAAAGAGCGTAGGAATGGTAAGGAGGAGAGAGCGGCTAGCGAAAGGATAAGGGCAATGGAGTTAATAATGAAGAGAAAATAGAAGGCAGATAGGAGAAACAATATAGTGATAAGAGGATTGAAGCTCAAGAGCGAGGAAGAAAGGGACAGGATGGAAGCGCTTCTACAGAGCATAGGGTGGTTCAAAGGAATGGTAGGGAAAGTTAGGATTGAAGGGAGAAAGGAGAATGAAGTGGCGGTGGTGGAATTGGGTAGCTGGGAAGAAAAATTGGGGGTAATGCGTAACAAAAATAGGTTAAAGGACAATAAGATTTTTATCAATAAAAATTTGACAAGGAAGAAAAGGGATGTTCGTAGCATGCTAAATGCCTGGTAGAGACGTGGGTAGAGAGAAAGGAATGGGATAGAGTAGAGCGAAAGTTGCCAAGCGCGTATAGGTAGAGGCTACAGGAGGTGGTCAAAGTAAAAAGGAAAGGAAGAGCTAGTGGATAAATTATAACAGGGGTTAGGGATACACTAGAGGAAGAAGTTCATTTCGTGGGAGTGGGGGAGGGCGTACGAATGAGGGCTGTAAAGATAGGACGGGTGATGTATAAATTTTTGACTGTGTACAATAAGGATGGAATGGAAGGGATTAAAGAAAGGGTAGAAAACTTACTTAGAGAGAGAAATAAGGGTATGGTGGTAATGGGGGGAGACTTTAATGCGATATTTGGGCGGGAAGGGGGCCTATACCAGGAAGGGGGCCTATACCAGGAAGGGGAGAGCTTTAAAAGAAAATTGAAGGATAAAATAGTAAATAAAGAGGGACGAAGAGGGGACGAAGAGGGAAAATACACGTATGTGAGTAAGAGGGGTGTATCGGTGATAGACTACGTGATTATGAATATGTAAGGGTGGGAGGAGATAGAGAATTTCGCAGTGCAAGGAGGGGTGGAATCAGACCATCAGTCACTGAGTATTTGGATACGGGGGGAGGCTGGCGAAATGCAGGTTGGGGAAGAAGGGTCGTTAGGGGAGAGGGTGTCATGGACGAGAGAGGCGATAGAGAAGTATCAGGAGCAGTTGGGCAACGTAAGCTTTGAGGAAGAGTCCGTGGACGAGATATGGGTGGATCTACAAGAGAAAGTGAAAGGTTGTATGCAGAAGAAGGTATTTAAGAAAAAGAAGAAAGGAATGGTAAAGCCGTGGTGGGATAGGGAATGTAAAATGATGAAGAGCAAATTGAAAAAGAAGTACAGGATGTGGAAGAAAAGAACCGCGAAAAGGAAGGAGTACGTAGAAATCAGGAAGGAGTTTAAGGCAATGTGTAAGAAGAAAGAGCAGGAAAAAGAAAAAGAGCTGGAAGAGGAGTGGAGAAGTTTTAAGACAGAAGGGGACGTGTGGAAGATAATTAATAGGTTTAGGAAACGTAGGGTGGGGATAAGTGAGAAGATAGGGAGCGACGAATGGAGGAAATTTTTTAAGTATTTATTTCAGGCGTCAGATACTCGAAAGAGAGATGAGGGGATTAGAAGAAGCAGAGAGGTAGATGAAGAGGAGCAGAACGACGAGGAGATAGAGAAGCAGATAGGGAAATTGCAAAAATTGAAGGTAGCAGGTAGCAGAGGGGTTGATCGTACCGCTATATAAGAAAGGGGATAGGCAGATGCAGGAAAATTATAGAGGAATTACGCTCATGAATAATGCGTACAAAATATACGCGATGGTGTTAGCAGATAGGCTGCGAAAGGATGTTTAGGGGAAAGGAATATTCCCGGAGACACAGGCGGGCTTTAGAGAGAGAAGGAGCACTATTGACAATATTTACGTCTTGCCACACGTAGTGGATACAGAATTAACCAAAAAGGGTGCCAATGTGTACGCGTTTTTGTAGATCTAAAAAGCGCGTTCCCGTCAGTGGATAGGGGGAGGTTGTGGGAGGCAATGAAAGAGAGGTGAGTGAAAAGGGGCCTGATGGAGAGGGTAAGGGAGGTATACGAGGAGGTGAAATATAGGGTGAGAGGAGGGAATGCAATCTCTGAGGGATTCTGGATGGATAGGGGGTTAAGACAAGAGTACCCGCTTAACCCAATGCTTTTTGCAAATTTGATCGCGGATATGGAAAGTAAGCTAGTGGCCGGAGTGGTAGGAGGAGTTATGGTAGGAGGAGTCAGGATATGGTCACCCGCATATGCAGATGACATAGTGCTGTTGGCAAAGAGCGTAGAGGCTTTAAAGGCGATGGTGGAGAGGTTGAGACGTTAATTGGACAAGAATAGGTTAGACTTAAATGCGGACAAGCCGAAGGTTACGGTGTCCAGGAAAGGGGGTTGAAGAGATGGGGGAGGGGAGTGGAAGTGGAAGGGAAAAGCGGTAAACGAGGTGAAAGAGTTTGTGTACCTGGCCTTCCTGTTTTGAAGAAATTGTTTGATTCGCTAGTGATGAGTGTCTTTTTTCACGGAGTGGAGCTGTAGGGTCGAAAGGTAAATGAGGAGGTAAATAGGGTACAGGAGAGGCATGTAAAGTGGATACTGGGGTTGGCAAGGAATACGCTGAACTATATTGTCAGGAGGGAGAGAGCAAGAACGAGTTTAAGGATTATAACAGGGAGTCAAGCGTGTAAATATGAGAAGTTTCTGGAAAAGGGGGGAAGTAAATTGGTTAGGGAGTGTTAGTCGGAGAAGGAAAACAGATGTAGTGGTACAAAGATGGAGGTGGAAAGGGAAAGGTATTTTAGAACGAATGGATTGCAGATGGATGAAGTTAGCAGAATACACGAGAAAGGTAGGAAGGTATATTTCTAGAGAGAAGAAAATGTGTGGATTGTGCGGGAAAAGGAATGCAAAATTACAGCATTGGTTCGAGGAATGTGAAGAGGTGGAAAGGAGGGGGATAAGCATGGAGGTATTGTTGCATGAAAGGGGTGACAAAAGGGCAGTAGCATGGGTGAAGGAGGCGTTGGGTAAGATAGAGAAGAAGAGAAGGAAGGAGGAAGAGGAATGGAAAAGGAAAGATTGTAAATAGGAGTGAAAGTAGATGTAAGAGAAATGTAAATATTGTAAATAATATTTAAGTTTTAGGTGTTAGCCGCGGAGACAGAGGCTGGTAATGCGAGGCATAGCGACAAAAGAGCGGAATGCGTGCGAGGCGAGGCGCAGCGAGGAAGATTAGCCTATAAGAGCGAGCGGATTAGTTATAAGGTGTGGATAGATAGTACTTTGTGAGACGTAGTTGTAAGAAAATTCTGTAAAGAAATGGAAGTGTAAGCAAGTAAATTTTTTAGGGTTAGCAGGCCAAAAAATAAACGTTTATCTATGTCTACTTTCCTGGAGGATTTTCTACGAAACAATTGACTCATTACATTTCCGGTGTCTTTAACCCAGGTAATTTTACAATTTATAATAAATAATAATACATTTTTTAATTCTTTAAAACTAGAATTACAATAAATAATAAAAACATATTTTGAGATAAATATTTTTTGTAATGCGAAAAATGATAAAACAATAAAATTCACAATGATTTATATCCAGTAAATTTATTTTTGTTTTTATTATTATAATAATTAGAACAAATTCACAATTTAAGTTCAAAGCTTACAATGTAGAATAATCGAAAATTTGAATGTTCTCGAGATTTTTAGTTCAATAAAATTATAATATTTGAACATAAATGTAATCCAAGCAGGACAGAAAGGCAGGAAATTTAAATCCAGAACTAATAGAACTGATAGATTCATAAAATATTTGTCACAATTGTGTTAATTTAAGTTTTTCTATACAGGTACTTTTCGTCAATATGATTATGGAGAAAGTGAAAATATGAAACTATATAACTCAAGAATTCCTACAGACTGTCCCCTAGAAAAAGTGACTGTTCCTATAGCTATTTCTCAAGGGTTTCAAGATATCTTAGCTTCTGCAGAATTACGAAACAAATCACGAAAAAAATTCCAAATGGCAGTATTTATTATATCTCTTATTTTTAATATTTTCATAGTTTCTTGGGTTACCCTTATATAAAAAAAATGTATTTAGGCACTTTGTAAATTGTTTTGTTTCTAAAAATAGGTTTGATAGAATGGCTAACTTTCTTTAAATCACCCAATAAATATGAATTTGTAAGTTTCTTTTTTGCCGAATTAAAATCGAACTTTTATATTTTCTTTCAGGACGATGAATTACTAGTCAAGAAACTTCCAAATGTAGTCTGCAGAACAATGTTGAAGCAATTGAACCACGTTTGTCTTGGGACCACCAGAGAAGTAAGGCTACTTGTCTACGAGAAAATTGCAGATATTTTTATCAATTATGGAATACACAAAACTTATAACTAGTAAAAATAATAAGAAATTGTTTTGTGTTACATTGAAAACTTTACAAAACCATCCAAAATCTTTTCTTTTTCATCTGAAACTTTTATTGATTATATTGCTTGATTTATTTATTTAAAAATCATTGAATTTGTCTGCGTCTCCTCGATTCAAGGTATTCCAGAAAAAGATAACTAAAAAATAATGATAAAAGCAAAAACAAAGGTTTTATTCACAGTGGGTCTCGAATGACTTCAGTCCAAAAGTCCAGATTCTTTTCTGTTTAAATTTCTGGTATCTCTCACGATCATTTTGAGCACCAGAAAAAACAATTTTCAGACCCTTTTTGAGAAACCTCTATTTTTGATATTTTTAGAGAGGTTCTAATCAATATATTATCGTGAAAATAAGTTGAAAGATGAATTTTATTAGCTCATAACATTTATTTTAATATACAAACAAGTTATTTAGGAGATAAATATCCTAAGAGAACTTAAAACATTTATTATTTTAAAAAGGGCCATGTTCAAGTACACCGAAATTCGATGAGCGTAGAAAAAAAATTTTTTTTTAATATTTTGATATTTTGAAAATTAGACAAAAATTATTTTTATTTAAAGTTGTTTCTTCTCAGTCTAAACTCAATTCCAAGTACCTGCATTCAAGTGTAAATTCCCTTAAAAGTCTATTTTTAGTGAATAATTTTAAAAAATTCTAGATTTTCTGAAATAAATTATTTCCTTCGCATCGCTGGTTAGCTTTAATAGTAACAAAGCATACATAAATTCAAAATTTAAGATATTATACATATCTAATCCTTTAAAGAAAAGGAATTATGAAAAAAAAATGGTGAACAAAATTCTAATAAAAGGATCCTTTTTAAAAGTCCATGGTTCGGCTTGAGGAGCATTGTTCTTTTTTTAAATTGCTGAAAATTAGGTTTTTTTCAATTAATTTACTGGCAACTTTGATTAGCGATGCTTATAAAATGAGGTATTTCATAACTAGAATTTTCTAATTATTCGCTGAAAATAGACTAGCTATAACTGCAAAACTTTTAAAGACAGGACAAGTGATTTCTTTTTTTTTTTTTATCGTAAATTTCATTCAAACTTTTACATAAACTAAAAACTCAGTTTTTTTAAAGCTCTGAAACGATTATTTTAAGCAAAAAATTATCATAAGACATCCCAGTAGTTTAAATATCGTTGGAACTAATTTTTTTCTAGTTTCAAAATTACACTTTTTGGTTTGATGTTAAAAGTCATATTTTTTGCTCGAAAATTCTACTGTCTTATAGAGAATGCATTCTTTTATACTAAAAATACATGTTACCAAGGGGATTTCCAGAAAGAATTATAATTTAGACTTCAGGAAAAGGAATTTTAGTCAGGAATTATTCGTAACTTAGAACAGATAATTTTCGATATTAAATAGGATATTTGGTAAATAATTATATATTTATTTTGAAAAAGGAAATTTATTTTTTTAAATCTCGATTTAAATTCAAAATTTTAAATCCATTCCAAATCAGAAATTTTCGAAGTCTTTTAAAACATTCAGAATCTATAGAATATTAAGGCGTAGTATCAAAATTGAAAAATATCAACAATCAGGTATTAAGAATATCCAGATGTTAATCCAGTCAATAACAACAAAATTTTTAAGTGAAACCTTATCCTAAATATTGTCAGGTATACTAATATTATATGATGATAATATTATCAGTTATATTATCAGAATGGTTTCTAAAACAACGAATAATTTTTCTCGGTACAGATAGCAACTACAAGTATCGAAATGTAATACATTTAACGTTTAAGTTTTTTCACATAATTGAAGTTAGTTTATTTCGTTTTGTATTCAATACTTGTAAATATGAGTGGCACGAGTAATTTATTATAAATTTACCAAGTGAATTCATTATCCAGTTAATACGTATTCAATGCTGCTTGAACAAAAGTACCTAACCTGGAGCAGTTCGCTAACGCCGAATGTCGCACGCTCAAGAAGTCCTTGTTGCCATTCTTCAATGTTTATTTTTTATGCTACGTATAAGTTACAATTTTTATATTAGAAGTAAAGAAATGTGCTTGTCTGTCAACATTTAATTAGGTTTGAATTCGCAAAATGAAGATCATTGTGCCTCAAATACTCACGTATGTAAGTATTATCCTCGTGTCGAGTGTTCCTCAAGGTGTAAACGAGAATATTGTGAGTAACGACATAATAAGTTAAAATACATTAATATGAATATATTTAAAATAAAATCAGCACCTATTTTTTTATTTTAAATATAAAACAGAAAAAAATATACTGATGATAATTATCCGTTTGAGGAATTCTACTTGAAAAAGCAGCATGTTTACTTTTTTTAAATGCATCGTACACCAGGCGGAAATAATGGAAGATTGAAACCCAACAAAATAAGCCTATTGCACATGCTCTTATAGAAAGTTCCACAGATTGGGTTTCTGGATTTTTCTTAATTTTCAAAAACTTTAGGGCGTTAGGCCATATTAAATATTTGGATTCCATTTTTTTAAATTATCTTTATTTCTGCCACCGATAATTAAATTTTATTGTGATTCGGAGGCATCAGAAATTAAATTGTATATTCTTAAACTGCAAAATTTGTATTGAAAAATTTTAAAAATTTGCCTGAAAAAGTCCAAACGAACTTTTATATCAACTTTCCGTGAAATAACAACTTTTAATTTTTGTTAAATTAGAATATAAAGCTTACTTATGAAATCACCTTTCATTTAAAAAAATGTTGATGGAGACTCTTCTCATCTTTAAAATATTGCTTCACAAGCAATAGAAGCTGCAAATTTTGTATTATCTTGTGTGCATGGAATGAAAAAAAAATGTTTACTTGTGATGATAATTGTTATGAACATGTTCTGTTAATAAAAATTAAATATTATAGATTGATCGTTTAGAAAGGATATTTTGGCATTAATATTTCTTACTTTTATCGATAAAGTGATATTTGATCACAAAAATATGTCTCCCGATATTATTTGTTAATTTTAGAAACAAATTATGTGAACGAATTCATAGTGTGGACATTTTAAGTAAGAAAAAGCTATTTTCTAACTATCCTTATTTTATGTTCCCAGTGAGATTCATAAGAATTTCTTAAGGGAAGTTTGTCATTTAGTATAATTTGTCAATTTTATAAACAAATTATATCAAAAATTTTCAGTCAGTGTTAGTCTTGAAATGATTTTATTTCTGCAAATGTCTACCATCACTATTTGTTTATATAATTTGCTTCTAAATTTAGTAAACAATATCGAACAATATATTTTCAACACTAAACATTACCGGCAATATAATTTAGAGGCAGGTAAAAAAGAACACTCTTTCTTACTTAAAATGTCCACACTGGGAATTCGTTGATATAATTTGTTTCTAAAATTAACAAATAATATGGGAAGACATATTTTTGTGATCAAATATAACTTTGTCGATAAATGTAAGTAATATTAATTCCGAATTATTCTTTACAAATGAGCAATTTATAATATGCCGTTTTTATTAATAGAACTTGTTTATAATATTTATCATTGCAAGTCAATAATTTTATTTCATTTTAAGCACCCTTAAGTATTAAACTCAAGCTTTGCTGAGCATGATGAAAATATTTTGAAGAATATGCAAAAAAATTTGGAGCTCTATTGTTTGTGAGTGGGGACACTGGAAGCACAGCGCTGCAAATCTGCCGCGATTTGAGAAAACATCTTGAACTGCAAAAGATCGAAAAAAGAGTTTTGTATATCGTTGAAATCGTGAATAAAATACGCACCTGATTATTTAAATAATTTTTGCAAATTTTTGATTGCTTGTTAAATATTTATTACTAAATTCTGGGAAAACGCCTTCACTGTAAAATTTGTCGACTCGTGAGTTGGGAGAAAGCCTGGTCTATTAAGCTAGCACCTCTATAAACGAAATTTCGAATTTTTTTATGTCAGAATTTCGGGCTTTTTTGGGCTTTATTGCCGATTTTAGGGCTCCGCTAGTTTTTGTGAAAATTTAAATTTTGAGTGGAGGTGCTGATTTGAATCAAGCCAGCACCTCCACTATATAAAAATTGAAAGCAAAAAAGAATCAAACACGTAAGAATTTTGGCTTATTTTGGGCTCCCGAATGTATGAATAAAATCAAAAAACTACCCCCATTTCCGAAAAACCACCCTCTTGCAAAAAATAAAATTGGCAAAATCCAAAATGCACTACATTTTGGGCTCATTTTAGAGTCTTAAATGCACTTAACATTAATTTATAAAAAACACCCCTGTGTAAAAAAAGCACCAACCTAATAACAAAAACTTAAACCTTGATGTTGGAATTTTTGAACAGCCCAAAAATCAGAGACTCCATTTGAACCGTAAAGTTCGAAGAATATTAGAGACAATAGTAACACTGTAATATTCCGAAAAAGATTGGTTTGCACAAAATTATGTTTAATTGTTAAAAAGGGACTGTTTTTTAACTTCAAGTGTTGGGGACCAAAAATCGGAGTGGGTATTTTTAAGAAGCCCAATAATCATAAACTCTGACAATGGAAAATTCTCAAAAATATTATTTTTTGACGAAGTCATATGTACGTAGTAGAGAAGGATTAATATTATACGTTAGGGGTTGAAACCCAAAAATCAGATTGGATATTTTCGAGGAGCCCCAAAATCAAAGATTACTCAGTGGGCACAACATTTTAGAACGTAATTGGAACGTCATAAAAACGTTTCTTGGACGAACAAAAGTCAAAGGACGTTATTTGAATATTTTAAAAACTATCCTAAGTCAGACCATATAATGTTCTAAAAACGTTTTATGTTCGAATTTCGTCTTTAAAACGTCTCTGGAACATTTTTTTGTTTATGGAACCTTATATGGACTGACTTACGACATTTTTAAGCCGTTCTAAATATGTTCTTTAATGCTTGTGCCCACTGGGTACATCGACACTAGAAAATTCTCAAAATTATTATTTTCTGACAAAGTCATATGTACATTGTAGAGAAGGGTTGATTTTATAAGTTAAGGGTTGAAGCCCAAAAATCAGAGTGGGTATTTTCGAGGAGCCCAAAAATCAGAGACTATTTTAACACTAGAAAATTCTCAAAAATATAATTTTTGACAAAATCATACATACATGGTAGAGAAGGGTTGATTTTATACGTTAAGGGCTAAAGCCTAAAAATCAGAATGGGTATTTTCGAAGAGCCCAAAAATCAAAGACTATATTAACACTCGAAAATTCTCAAAAATATTATATTTTGACAAAGTCATACATATGTGGTACAGAAGGGTTGATATTATACGTCAATACGCTTATTGGGTACTTAAAAAATATCAACACCGATTTTTAAGCTCCAACACTTACCAGTAAAAATCAGCTCCATATTAACAGGCAATTATGACGTCCAAAACTAATCTGTTTTGAATTTGATAGTGTTACAAAAGACTCTGCTTATTGGGCACTTCAAAAATATTAACACCGATTTTTGAGCTCAAACAATGATGACTTTGTCAAAAAATAATCTTTTTTGAATTTGACAGTGACACTGGAGTCTGCTTTTTGGGCTCTTAAAAATATCAACACTGATTTTCGGGCTCCAAACCTTAACGTTAAAAAACAGCCCCATTTTGACAGGCAGCTATGTCCTTGTAAGAACAAATGTTTTTCAGAATTTTGCAGCGTTGTTAGAGTCTCTAAATTTTTCAACTTGTCAAAAATACCAGCACTGATTTTTGGGCTTTAATCCTTAGCGTATAAAATCCACCCTTCTCTACCACGTATATATGACTTTATGCAAAAATAATATTTTTGAGAATTATCTAGTATAAATGTAGTCTCCGATTTTTAAGCTCCTCGAAAATAACCACTCCGATTTTGGGGATTTACTCTAATTCAAGGGATCCAGCCCTTAACGTCGAAAATCATCCCTTCTCAACCACGTAAATATGATTTTGTCAAAAAATAATATTTTTGAGAATTTTCTAGTTTTAAAGTAATCTGTGATTTTTGGGCTCCTCGAAAATACCCATTCCGATTTGTGGGCTTCAACCCTTAAGTATAAAATCAACCCTTCTCTACCACGTATATACGACTTTGTCAAAAATTAACATTTTTGAGAATTTTCCAGTGTCAGAGTTTATGATTATTGGGCTTCTTGAAAATACCCACTCCGATTTTTGGTCCCCAACACTTGGCGTTAAAACACAGTCCCTTTTTAACAATCAAACATAATTTTGTGCAAACCAATCTTTTTCGGAATATTACAGTATTGCTATAGTCCCTGATATTTTTCGAACTTTACGGTTCAAATGGAGTCTCTGATTTTTGGGCTGTTCAAAAATGCCAACATCAAGGTTTAAGTTTTTATTATTAGGTTGGTGTTTTTCTACACAGAAGTGGTTTTTCTAAATTACTGTAAAGTGCATTTGAGACTTTAAAATGAGCTCAAAATCTAGTGCATTTTGGATTTTGACAATTTTATTTTTTGCAAGGAGGTGTTTTTTTTGAAAATGGGGGTAGTTTTTTTTCATGCATTCGGGAGCTCAAAATAAGCAAAAATTCTGATGTTCTTTGTTTTTTCCGAATTTGATTTTTTAGATAGGGGGTGGTTTTATATTTAGTAGGGGCGATTTTTCGAAATTGGTTGTTGGTATGCTTAAGAGCCCAAAAAATCCCAAAATTCTGACGTGTTCTTTTCATTTTTCTTCTTTCAATTTTTATATAGTGGAGGTGCCGGCTTGCTTCAAGTCAGCACCTCCACTCAAAATTTGAATTTTGACAAAAAGTAGCGGAGCCCAAAAATCGGAAATACAGCCCAAAAAATGCCCAAAATTGTAACATAAAGAAATTTGCGAATTTCGTTTGTGGAGGTGCTAGCTTGATAGACCTGAGAAAGCCGCAATGCAGGCTCAAATCATGAGGAGCATGGGCAGCTCTCCCATAAAGAAAATGATTCAATTGCATGAAGGAAATATAAATTTAATTTATTTTAATTGTTAAAATAAGCTTTTTGCATACATTAATCTCGGAAAAATATCTTGTAGCAAATTAAATAACTAATAAATTAATAAGTACTAATGAAAAATGAAGAAAACATTATTTTCATAATTATGTATAATGTATGACATAATAATAAGTTCAAAACGTTTCAATTTCAAATATTTTAGTCGGGTACAGCGCCGAATTAACATTTTTCGGGGCCTGGGGCTAAACCTCGAAGGGGCCCTCTTAAGGACAGAGAAAATCCCAATTTTGCTGTAACGTACGTAATTTTCTGGGGTTAGGGGCCCCTCGGCCCCCTGGGGCCTAGGGCACTAGCCCCACCGTTCCCCTTGGTAAATACGGCGCTGGTCGGGTAACATTTAAAACATAAAATGAAAAATGGAATTGAAATTCCAACAGAAACTTCAAAAATTCAAAACCATCAAATAAAAAATGTCCGATTTAGGCAATTTCCCTAGGAAGAAGCTGAATTTGAAAACTGAATTGAATATTTCAAATCAAAAGCTTATAAAATTATAAAAATCTGAATTTTCATTTAATTTAAATTTAAATATTGTAAATAGTTTGTTTTCAATTTTAAAACCACAAATGTTTGAATGTTTCTCCAGTAAATTCAAAAACTGAGGTTTTTCTATTTGGAAAATGTTCTAAAGAGATGAACATTTCTAACTAAGTTAAAAAAGAAGAAAATAGTTTCTCTATTCAACAATTGGATAATTTCTTTAACTTTAAATGGTTTTATTTTTAGAATTTGGAATTTTCATGGTAAACGCTAAAGTTGCAACTTTTCCCTGTCATCAGTTTAATTTGTGTGATTAAAATTGAACTGGTTGAACTTCAAAAGTATAATTGACAATTTAAAAAATTGTTATTTCGAAACGATTAAATTTACTTAAAGTTATAGACATTTTTACGGGTTTGAGCTCAACAAATTTTTAATATCAAATTTTTGGATTATACATTTTTTCGTATTGGAAAGTTTCCATTTACAATAACTTTTAATGTCAAACTTGTTTGAAAATAATTAAATATCAAAGGTTTAGAATTGAATATTGTTCTATTATGAACAGTGGAAATGAAGGTTAATTTGATTTTTGATTTCAGATGAAATTTTCAAATAAGTTTTTATATTAAAAAAATTTAATTTGATTGATTTAAAAAAATAGATTTCTAGAATTTCAGAAGCTTTTTCCTTGAAATATTTTATTTACTTTTCAATTTCAAATTGTAAACTTTTTTTCAAATTAAAGTGATTAAAATTCAAAAGATTGTACTTTTCAATTCTTGAATTTTGAATGCTTTTAATTAAAAACAACACTATTTTCATTCCTCTAGATCTTAAATGATATAGTTTTGAACATTCTAACCGAAGAATATTCTATTTTTAGCGTTTTGAAATTGTCCGTCTTTCCCATTTTACTCTGCACTTATTTCATTTTGAGATTTTTTAGTTCAAAATAAAATTGTTCAATTCTGAACGCTCTGGATTACAAATTAATTTCGGAATTAATATTTCAAAAATATATCTGATGATATTAAATTCTTTCATTATTTTAATGTGAAATTTTATTACATGATTATAATGCAAGTATGCTTGAAATCTTGAATTATTTCCGCTAGAACTTCGTATTATTTAGTATTCATGAAATTAAATGAAACTTATAAAATTTTAATGTATATAATCGCTTTTTTCAAATAAAATAGCAACTTTCACTTTATTGGAATAGATAACATTAATATCTCATTAGCTGCTTTAAAGAAAGCGTAATAAAGATCCAAAAGTCATGGATAATAATATCATATTATGATAGGTAATATTTCATAACAATTACGAATTCATAATTAAATAATATTTTGTAATGAGTCCACTCTTCAATATTCCTTTGTCGTGAACGGCGTTCTCTCAAATCACGGATGTCTACTTCTGAGGTCCGTGATTCAAAAAGAGCCGTAACTGCCCGTTATGGCGTTTTCTACATTTCAGCATAACAATCAACATTTTTATCTGCATTTTAGATCATTATTTCAAAATTTCTAACAATTTCTTGCAAAAATGATAAGATCATGTGCAAATTAGACTAGCACGAAAAAAGCTAAGAAAATAATTAGAACCAGCGATACATATGAATAAACATTCGAACTGTTTTTGTCGATTTTTTCGGCTTCGTTCATTTTGCTGTTTAGATTATTTTCTCAAATTACAGCAGAAATCATCTCACTAAAATGATGATATCTCTGTATCCTGAAGAGACTCCATCAATTTTTTGTTTAACGAATGTATAGTTAATAAATAATACAAATGTAGATTCATAATTTGAGAAAATATATAATTATTTACTTTACGAATACTAATTAGCATATTTTATTAAAAGCTTATCTGCTCGCTGACAAAGGATTTGACGTGTGGTTGGGAAATAATCTAGAAACCATTTTTTCCCAAAAGCATGAAACTTACTCAACAGTAAGTCCTAGGTTCTGGAACTTCAAGTGATACTAAAATTATAAACATAACTCAAAAGAAACTAAATTAAAATATATTTTGTATAATGAGTCAGGCTAAATTTAATTAATTTTTCCACAGTTGGCAAGAAAGTGGTGTTATCGACATTCCCGAAACAATACAGTGTGTCCCATATTTATAGGGTCACCCCATTTTTTAAGGATAATTTTTTTTCTATTGGAACAAACTGCACCAAATTTTTTGAGTGAATAAATGAGTCGAGTTAACGATTTATCCTAAAATATAGAGCTCGCAATTCCATTCGTTCATTTATTTGGGCATTTTTTCGAAAAAATCGGTGTCCCAAATTATTAGGGCCACTAATAATGGTGGAGAGATCGTTGGCCACGCGAGTACGGGGATCTTTGACTTTGCCAACCAATCCTTCGTAGACTTGCTCGCATGTATGGCTGCGTATGCCTGTATCAAGGGTTTCTGCTGAATATGGTTACAAAAATAAACAGGCAGTCGCGGACAATTGTCCAGGGGTGGTCTCGAAGAAATAACCCCCAAGCGGAGGTGTAAAAACCGTGCCGAAAGCTGAATGGCACCTCGGTGAGGTGTCTAGAACGGTGATTCTGGGATACCGGGCGACCTCTCAGAGTACGCAGCCTTATCCTTGCATGCGGGGCTCTACAAGGATGGACGAACCCCTTTCCCTAGCTTCTCGTGGGAACAACAATGACAACATCAAACATAGTTGTAGTAAGTGCGGTTCAAAACAACAGAACGCGCAGGGCTCCCGACAATGGGTCAGCCAGCAGTGCCGACCAATCTAGAGATGGGGGAGCCAATGAAAATGGATTCAATGCGATGGATCGGCGGGATCTCGCGACCTTTGGGTGGACGGAGCGACTGAATCATGACTTGCTAGAGTGCTACCATGCGAGTGTGGCCCCTGAACGGGGTTACATGGCACGGCTGCATGCTCTGTAGTGCGAGAAACACCGGAGATATCGCACTTTTCGCAGCAACATCTGCGAAACCATGCTGAACTACTCCGTAAAAGGGGCTATGTAAGCGGAACGCCTACTCTACCACAGCTAGAACAAGCCGACAACAGAGAAAGAGGGGCGACACTAAGACCAACCGTGGGCAGGCATTCAATAGAGGAAGATCGATACTTTGTGAACTGGAGAAACATCAACACCAAGGTTTCCCTCAAGCCTAAAGATCTGGCTGAAATGGATGACGAGCTTCGTGGACATTTTTCCGGAGAATTTGACCTCTGTGCTATCAATTATTGTGTGTATGATGCAGCGAGAACTTTGGCCGATTGCATCAACTTGGTATAAAGATATGCTGGGCAACACAGTACGCGTCCCGCATTCAGTGTGTGATTGACTACATCTCACCTGGCAGGAATTTTACCGCCAAGGTTTGAAAATTCGCGCGCGAACTCCGGACCCGTTATCACACACTTAACAAGTCAAAGCTGCTAACCATCAGGCAGCATATTGTTAAGAGAATACGTATACTATCTGACGCTAAGAGAAGTCTAGAGCGGAGGGAGAGGGGGGTCAGAGAAAATCAACAGTTTCTCTCTGACCCATCTCGACTCTTCCAAGACCCTCCAGTTACTGTCGAACACCCCCCCAAACCAGAGGAGGTCGAAGTATTTTGTAGAGAAGTCTACGAAGTACAGCATAGACTGGACAAAGACTCAGAAAATATAAATAGCTTCAAGGAGTTATGTGTTGCCCTCATAACATCTGATAAAGAATGCCCACCCATCACTACCGAGGAGGTGAAAAAAGTATTAAGAGGGATGAAGAACTATTCCGCACCGGGACCAGATTGTATCAAAACCTTCTGGTGGAAGAAGTTTTATTCAACCCGTCAGCATTTGGCCCGTATTTTCACCTCATATTTAAACTCGGAAGAGTCGATTCCAGAGTGGTTGTTGGAAGGGCGCACAATACTCCTGCCGAAAATAGGCAACTTAGCTGACCCGAAGAATTACAGGCCAATAACTTGTCTGAACACACTTTATAAGATATGTCGGGAGAACCTGCTCATCGATAGATGTGTCTGCAAAGATGCAGAATTCTACCAGCGTGACCTATCGATGACCTGGATTGATTATCGGAAAGCTTTCGATTCGGCCTCGCATAGACTTATCATCTGTCTTTCGGAAATCTTAAAGGTTCATCCACAAATAGTTGGGTGCATATAGAGATTGATGCCGCTTTGTAAAACCAGATTTACTACCTCATCTGGAAAAAATCGTGTGACAACTAACATGGTCACTTTTCAGAGAGGTGTCTTTCAGGGCGACACCATGAGCCCACTCCTCTTTTGCCTTACATTATTGCCAATATCTCTAGCACTTCGCCATTCCGACGGGTACTTGTGCGGCAAACCTGCAGATCGAAAGTACAAGGTCACTCATGTATTTTACATGACAGAGATCAATTGCATCTAGCTCTGGGGATTGTCGGACGATATACTAAGGAAATTGGAATGGAATTTGGGTTAGACAAATGCGCCGAGGTTTATTTGAAGCGAGGAAAACCTAATGGCATCCCTGAAGATCCTGAGCTCGTTGATAGAAGCACCATACGACACCTTTGCGCTGGAGAGACTTATACAAACTTGGGCGTGCCACGATCCGCATTCAGAATGTGACATCTATAAAGGATACTCTCCGAAGCAGATACAAACGTCTCATCCGACAGATTTGGTCTTCCGAACTGTCGGCGAGTAACAAAGTATCTGCAAGGAACATGCTTGCCGTCTCGGTACTACTCTATTCATTTAGAGTAGTTCCATGGATGAAGAACGAGCTCAGATCCCTTGATATCGGGACAAGAAAGGTTATGCACATGAACAAAAGCATGCATCTTAAGTCTTCCGTTCCGTGACTGTACATCTCACGTCGTCAAGAGGGTCGCGGAATATTGAGTCTGGAATGTGTTCACAACAGGATTATTCTGGCTACAGCACATAGAGTTGCAAATGGAAGAGACCCTCTTCTTAAAATGGTCAGAAATCACGAAGAAGTGGGCAAAGGAGCGGTTCTGTACAAAGCAGCAGAGGAGGCTGCTGAAACACTCGGACTTGACTTCAGTATTAGGACACAAGAGCGCAAGAGAAAAACTTTCGTGAACAGCTCCTCGATAAGAGGATGCACGGTATCTTCCACAGAAATGTGAAGGATCAGTCAATGTCTTGTGAGCTAACGTTTGCTTTCCTTAAATCGCCCGGATTAAAGTCTGGTATGGAGGGTTTCATTTTTGCATGCCAAGACGGTGTCATTTCCACCTTAACATACCATCGCCACATTTTGAGCCAAGACATTCCCGATAATAGCTGCAGGGCGTGCCATGCACACCCCGAGCATTTAGCTCACATACTATCTAGTTGTCCAACTCACGCGGGAACGACCTACATTCAAAGACATAATGCGGCACTAAGAGTGCTTTATTACCATCTCTGTCACTCTTACGGCATTAACCTTAATATCACTCCTCTAAATGCTCCTAGAGAAATTGAGTCAATTGTCGAGAATGGGAAGTGCCGCATATACTGGAACTTTATATTCTCGACAATTGTTTCTGTTGTTCACTCGAGACCTGAGATGGTTCTTCTTGACTTCGAGGAGCGAACCATGTTCGTTATCGAATTTTCGGCACCAGTTGACAAAAACATCATAACCAAGGAGAATGAAAAGAAAGAGAGGTATCGAGACCTTATAAGGTAGTTGCAACGATTGTACCCGAAATATTCTATTAAACTAATCGTCCTTATCATCAGCGCTCTTTGAGGTGCCAAGCTTTCAGTTGCTAATGGCCTAAAAACATCCCTGCGTGTCAACAATACGCTAAAACACTTGCAAGAAAAATGTAGAAGGCGGTCGTCCTTGGGTCGCTCCGTGTTCTTAGGGTGCACGAGGCTTCTACTGGATCGTCGTATTGATTCCTTAACAGACTGTAACCACCTATCTCACGGTCGTGAGACGTGGTTGTGGCTAAAATTTTACCGCGATTTCGCTGAATTTATACTGAATTTATACTGAATTTGTACTGAATTTAAAAGTAATATACGTCATTTTAAAGAAAACTTAGTTTGCCATAAGAAGCTCAAATAAAAAATTTTATTAAAAATTTTTTTTATGCTGAAAATACAAAAAATGTAAAAAAGTGCTTTTTCCAAACTCGTCAAACTATTCTCATAATATGAGATACCCCAGGAAATAGCTAATAAAATGCAAAATAAAGTATTATTTTCAATGAAAACTTCATTCTATGTTTCCAAAGTATAAATTTACTGCTATTTAGATATATTTAGTTTTTATAGTAGGCACAAACATTTTTGTAACCAATTTCCCATGCGCAGCCGCAGTGTTATAAAAACCACAGGTATCTCATATTATGAGAACTACACCGTGCAACTATGCACTTACTCTGCCTGACCTGTACAATGAAAAACTTCAACACTATCGATATTTTCCTACTTAGTTTTTCCATTCCCATCACTCCAGACAAACTTCACTGCTAAATACATATTTAATGGATAATAAATAGAGTTTAAAGAATTCCCTTCTAAGAACTCAAACACCATCGATTTCACAAAAAGTTCGCCTATAATCTTTAGAAGCCCAATGAAAAATGAACTATACCACGAAATTACTCTTTCTTCAAGGGCTACAGGTTAGTGATGGAACCAACAGAGTGGGTCTCTTAGTGTAGCTGATACCTCGCTTTCTCATATTACGAGAATATCTCATATTCAAGTACTCTCCTCTATTTATTAATAACGAAATAAATAAAACTTCTAGCTAGTAAAAATAATAGAATATTATGCCCCTATCGGGGAGAGGAGAAACTTTTTTGACGATTACTGAAAACGTACACAAGTCGAAAAAGTCCCTGCCCCTTGGCGCATATGATGTCTTTTATAACACATATATGATTTCTGATATTTCTCAAAATACAGTCATAATTTCAGCCCATATTATAGGCGTCGAAAAGAACTGAAATCATGCGTGTGTCATTAAAAATACATGTTTTCTTTTTAAATTGAAAATTTAAAAAAAAAATCATTCACGGTATTCGATTTTTCACCTACAACTTTGATGATTATTTTGATGAATTTATTTGATAATTAAAAAAGCATTAATTTTTGTTAATTCCCCGCCACTAAAGGTATTACAGAAAAATCGAAAAAATTTAATAACAAAAGCAATAGAATATTTTTAATTCATAACACAAAAGGAATTGAACCTTCGAATTTTTTTCTTTTTGAAGATGTTATTTAACATATTTAAATGAAAATAAGCTAAAATCGTATTTACTTAAAACGCTTAGTTTAGCATCCAAAAAGCGCGCTGCACGAATTTAATATCTTATGGGAACTCAAACCCTACAATATTTTTGAAAAGGCCATGTATAGGTTCACCGGAATTTTTCTTTTCAGTCTTATCCTATGTCCCAAGTACTTGTATAAGAATGAATGTGTATTAAATTTGCTATAAAAGAGCAAAATCAAAATGTACTAACTGCAAAAATTTCGAAGTTAAAGCTCTTTGAAGTCTATTTTTATCGAATAATTTTTTTAACAAATTTTTTTGTTTAATAAGATTACTCTAGTTTTAATAGTACTGAATCACAAATAATGCTCGTAGTTCGACAATTTTCACTATTATACATATCTCATTCTCTGAAAACGAGAAATGAAAAAAAATCATGTTTAACCAATGGCTAAAAAAGGATTTCTAAGCCTCTCTTAAATTATAATTCTTATACGTAGGTACTTATAACTGAAATTGACTGGAAAGAAGCAATTTAAAAAAAAAACTATTTTTTGTATGCTGAAATCATTCAAATGATTTTAGATTCAATGATAAATTCAACTGATCATGAGACATCTCAATAGTTTAACTTAAGTTTAAAATTGATCCTTCCTAGTTAAAAATTTAACCCTTAAAAAAAAATTAATTTTTTAAAATATTAAACTTGTTTGTTAAAAAATTATCTTTTTAGGTCAAAAATTTAACTGTTCTGTTGAAAATTAGTCTTTTTGGATAAAAACTGCGTCTTTGTGGAACGCAAATTCAATTGTCTCTTTGGCTTAAAGGGTGAACTGTTCGGTTAAAAATGCAACTGCTTTTAGCAGAAGGTTAATCTTTTTGGTGTGAAAGTTCGATTTCTTATTTAAGAATTCATCTTTTCATTTGAAAATTGAACTATTTCGTTGAAAATCCCAATATTAGTTTAAAATTTACACTATTTTGTTGAAAATTAAATTATTTTGTCCACAGAATTAAGCGACAGTGAGAAAAATAAAAAAGAGGAAAGACAAGAAAAAAAAGTCAGGAAGAGTGCCTTGTGTTTTTGCACATTAATATGATTGTTGGACGTTAAATAGGATATTAAATTTCTTTAATTTTTAGAATGATATAATTCTAAGCTGAGTCGGGCAAACAGACAATTTTGAACATGGAAAAGGAAATTTAAATTCTGATTTACAAGAAGAAAAATTACAAAAACCGTTTATCTTTCAGTTTCAAATTCGTCAGCTTTCGAAAGTTCCTTCTTGAAAATAAAAAGTCGTTTGATGTTTTTTTTTTGGGGGGAAGAAAAATCTGCGAGGATTTTAAACTTTCCTCTTCCGACTTTAAGAAAAATGGATTTGAAAATTATGGCAGAAAATATTGTAAGTGAATGTAATTCCGACATTGAATAGGAGATTTCTGGAACGAAATATAATTCCGATTACTGATTTGGAACAGGGAATTTTTGATATGGTACATAACATTTTTCTAAATTATTTTTATTGTGTACTATAAAAAAGGAATCTACAAAAACAATCCCTAATCCCATGTCCATGGAAAATGTTCATAATTTTCACTTGGGAAAAGGGGATCCATAAAGAATTATGATTTAGACTTCAGAGCAGGGAATTTTTATAAGGAATTATTAGTTCACTTATAACAGAGAATTTTTTACATTAGATAGGATTTTTGGAAAATCATTATATAATTATTATATTGCATAATTAAAATTCTTCTTCCAAATTCCCTGTTCCAAATCAGAAATTTTCGAAGTCTTTGAAATATTTAGAATTCTCTGGAAATCTTAAAAAATCATTTGCAATCATTCGAATATTTTGAACCCTTATAAATTGACTGGGTGATGTCCGGCAATTTAAAATCATCGCTCCGGAAGGCACCCTGAAAATAAATATTACAAATGAATTATCTTTTGCGAATGCGAAATCACAATAGAAGATCTATATAATATTAAGTTGTAACATTAAAATTGGAAAATGCAATATTCAAGTATTATGAATGTCCAAATGTTAATCCATTCAAACATTTTTTTTGTGAGTGAAATTTTATCTTGAATATTATCAGGTTCATGAAAATTAAACGGGGAGGGCATCATATACACAAAGATTGTTAATAATAATAGTTTTAAAATCAACGAATAATTTTTCTGGGTTTCGATAGCATTTATGGGTTAAAAATATAAAACATAAAACGCTTAATTTCTTTTGCATAATTGGGCCTAATCTATGTCATTTTGTCTCCAATAAGTATGACACCCGCGAGTATATTATTATAAAGATACCGCGTGAATTTATTATCAAGTTAAAAAGTATTGAAAGCTATTTAAATAAAGGTGCGTAACCTAGAACTTATTTTATAACCTAATTTACGACTACTCCAAAAACTTGGTTCTCTAGCACAGAATGTGGCACGCTCAGTAATACGTTATTGCCTTCCTTCAATGCTTCTTATTTATGCTTCTTATGAGTTACAAGTTTTATATTAGTGGTACAAAATTTAGTTTAGTCTATCAAATTTCAATTGAGTTTCAATTTACAAAATGAAGATCATAATTGTACCGCAAATACTTATGTAAGTATTATCCTCGTCTCGAGTGTCCCTCCAGATCTAAGCAACCTAATTGTAAGTAATTACATCATAAATTAAGATATATCGGAATAAATCAGTTTAAAATAAAATCGGCACCTATTTATTTTTGATCTTTAATTTGAAACAGAGAAAAATGATTTCTGATGATGGTTACCCGTTTGAGAAATTCAACTTAAAAACGCAGGATGGTTACTTTCTTAAAATTCATCGTATACCCATGCCCTCTCACAAAGTTCCATAAATTGGGTTTGTACTGGACCAAACGTATCCTTAGGTAAGATAATTTGAAATATCATATACAAGAAATTTAGTCCTAGATGAGCAACGAGAGCAGATATTTTTTAAGAAAAAATTTAATTAAAAAAAATTATTTTCTATCGAGTCAGTAACAACGTCAAATATTTAGTGTTATTTGAAGAGTTAACTTGATCGATAGGTTGATTTCCGTTTTCATGGTGATTAAAAACATATCTACACTCATTTCTGGTAACTATCTCTGATGATAATACATATTCCTTTAAAATATTTAAAAATTCCAATTAAGCTTAAAATAAATGATTTTTTTCACAAACGAATCATTACATTTGACTTTTTGAACAAGTAGTTAAGTTCTCATACAAAAAAATATGAACTTACATCGAAAAATGTAATAGCTCATATTTAAACTATTCAGTATATTTATTTTAAATTAAAAAAAAAGAAAGATCAACTTTCGACCAAGAAAGATTACTTTTATACTATGAAGGATGAATTTTTATTCCGTTTCAACTAAGAGCATTCATTTTCTACCAAAAAAGATAATTTTTCAACAAAAGACTCAAGTTTTTAAGGTGAAAATTTTGAATGTTTGAAGAAACAGTTAAATTTTATCCCAAAAAGATGAACTTACAATGAATTTGTCAACATTAAATGGATTCGTTAGATTTTCAGTTAACAAAATTAGTCTAAAAATAAATGAAATTGCTCTCTCACTTAAATTCAACTAAGACCAAGTTTGATTTTTCACCTAAGATTAACTTTCTTCCAAGAAAAACAAAATTTTAACGAAATACAAGAATTATTAAATGGGCAGTTGAATTTTTTTACAAGAAACGGTAAAATTTTTACCAAAACAGTTTAATTTTTAAAAAATTTACACGTATGTTCACAAAACAATTGAATTTTTAACTCCAAAATATAAATTTTTAACTAATTACAAATACAGTTACAAGACACAAACAGGGCATGTCAATTTTGTCTGCATTTTTCTCCATTTCTCAAGGTATTTTGCAAAATTTAGGGCCACCATCGTCAAGACGTGACCCTCTGTAAACTTGGTATACCTTGAGAATTCTTCTATTATGTCAAAATTGTGAGTAAACCAATAAATTAACAAACAATTTTAACCGTTCAAATGCTGTCGTCTGCTACCCGCTGATTTATATCTTTCGTAAAATTCATATTTGCCCCGAAAATAATCATTTCCTCAACAAATTTTTTGATTTTTCAACATGTTATTGATCCAAAGATCTCACAAAAACCAGGATATTCGACAAGTTTTCTTTCTTTCGTTCGCAAATTCTTCGGAAAAAATATATATTGAGTCAGTGCCGTACATAGGTTAGCCAGAAATATATATTAGTTAAATTTTCAGAAAAAAATAATATGTAACCAAAACAGGCACCATTTTTTAACGAAATAGTTCAATTTTCTAACAAACAAATGAATCTTCAACCAACAAAAACATTTTTAAAGAAATTTTAAATTTAAACCAAGTAATTCAATTTTATGCCAAAAAATGGCATTTGTTATACATATGGCAATTTGTTAAAAATGGCGAGTGAGAAGGTTTGTCAAATTGACGTGATCTTAGGCAACTAGATGGATTATATTTTTAACTGTACAGGTTTTTTTAGGATGCAAAATGTTTGGAAGTGTTAGAAAAAGCAGTATTCTTCATTCCAACGTACGATTTCAAAAATAATAATGTACTACAATTTCAAGCTATCATGAGCAAACAATTTCATTATAGCCTACATACTTACCACTTTTATAATGCACTCTTTTAACTTTACAAGTCTTAAAGATGAAGTCCTTCACTTCACCAGATCAATAGACACTTTCATAATTTAAATAATTATAACTTAAAATTGAACAAATTTTGTCACCTGTATCAAAACAAACGAAAATAACCTCTCTAACTCACGTCAATTTGACAAACTCTCTCATGCGGAGTTAAATCTCCTTATTATTCCTTCGTGGGCTCTGTATATCCTCTAGGGAGAGTTGAGATACGTTTCCCCCTCTAATAGTCGCCGCTGTACCGGAACTTTCAGGCTGACTTCAGACTGGCTCCACCATGTGCCCAAAGAATTGCACGTACGACGACGTACGTTAATATCAACGTTTACATCCGCGTTGTTCTCCATTGCTACCAAATGTCGCGTGTGTTTGATTGGTTCACATTCCAGTGTTCTATTAAATATTGAACTGCATCGTATCAACGCTTACATGTACTTTGTTGCCCACTGCTGCCAACTGTCGCGCGTATTTTATTGGTTTATATTCCAGTTTTCCGGTGGTTCAATGCAGTTCAATGTTTAATAGAACACTGAAATGCTAACCAATAAAACACATGCGACAGTTGATAGCAATGGAGAACAACGCAGATGTACACATTGATCAACGTACGTCGACGTACGTGCAATTTTCAGGGCACATTGTGGAGCCAGTCTGATATTTTCATGGGGGGGGGGGGGCGAAAAGTTAAAACAGTTTTCTTTTTTATTAATTCTTTTGTTCATGCAAATTTTTAAGAATATGTGTTTCAAAGTAAATATTTCAAAATAAAATTGTGATTTGAAAATAGCACTAAGTAATGCCAATAAAAACTCATGAAAGTTCAACTAGTTCCGGTATAGCGGCGCCAATCAGATTTAGAGTTCCCCGCGTCCCAACTCTCCCTTGTTAGAGTTCCCCGCGTCCCAACTCTCCCTTGATGATCTCAAGACGGCCCCTTATTTTTATTTGCACTTAAACGTTAATAAATAAGGCAATTTTATGTTTACGATTTAAGAAAGCATATAATTATATATTTCACAAAGATTAATTAGCATATTTAATTGAAAGCTTATCTGCTCGCGGACAAAGGCTTTGACGTATGTTTGGTAAATAATCGAGGAAATATTTTTTCCCAAAAGCATCAAACTTACTCAACAACAAGTCCGAGGTTCTGGAACTTTAGGTGAGACTAGAACTAGTAAAATAACTAAATATGAGTGAAATTTCTAACATATTTCTTTAAATCAGGGAAAATTTAATTAATCTTCTTACAGTTGACACGAAAGTGGTGTTATCGATATTCCCGAAACAATAGACTTTATTTTGAATCAGACTGGAAAATGTGAACTTTTTTTGTATGCTATTCCCAATAATGTATCGAGTTACTTGTCATGGGATCTCTAAAGCCTGAATACAATAAAAAAATCACTTTAGTTCTGAATATGGCACCAGTGATTTTTACAGGAAATGTCAAAGGACTTCCATGGCTTCTATTATTGATTCTCGGCCGTTTTATCTCGGTGAGAAGAACCTTAGAATTACTTACTCTAAATATCCTGTTTAATTGCTAATTCTGAAGTTATACAAATAATAGTACAATATTATTTTAGTATTTTTAATATGTTCTTATACGTCTGATAACACAGCCACACAAAAAAAAGTGTGCGGATCTGGTAACAAGACACACGTATTCCTATGGATTTTGGGGCGCTGAATTCAAACTCGGTATCAAAAATCACCCATCACGTCATGGTTGAACGATAACCTCAAAAAATAATGAAAAATCTTGCGCTGAGGCAAATAAATTTCAAAATAATGCCAGTGATGCAAATTTTCACTTCAAAAACATGTCGACAACTGTGAAGGATCAACCGTTGCCTGATATCAACTTATTTAACATAGCTTTACCCAACAGAACCTGAACTCACCTAACCTGAATTAACAGAAATATATTGAACTACACGTAAAGCTCTGGAAGCATATTTTCCCAGTAGAAAATGTGTGCTACGTCGAATGGGTCAACTCGAGCCTAACCTAGAAATAAATCTAACCTAGCCTAACCTAACCTCACGAAACACAATTAAACTGATTATGCTATCCCGTTGTGTTTGCTGTGTTGTGTTTGCGGTTGAATTTCATTCGACTAGGTTAGGTTAGGTCAGGTTTTCTTAGGTTAGGATAGGTTAAACCTCTGTGTAGGTTAAGCCGAAGCTGAATGAAACGGTACCGCAAACACAACGGGACAACACAATGAGTTTAATTGTGTTACGTGAATTTAAGTTAGGTTAGGTTAGGCCAGGTCAGGTTTTTTCAGGTTAGGATAGGTTTGACCTCCTGCAGGTTAAGCCCAAGCTGATTCAAACGGTACCGCAAACACAACGGGACAACACAATCAGTTTAATTGTGTTTCGTGAGGTTAGGTTAGGCTAGGTTAGATTTATTTCTAGGTTAGGCTCGAGTTGACCCATTCGATGTAGCACACATTTGCTACTGGGAAAATATGCTTCCAGAGCTTTACGTGTAGTTCAATAAACTTCTCTTAATTCAGGTTATGTGAGGTCAGGTTCTGTTGGGTAAAGTTATGTTAAATAAGTTGATATCAGGCAAGGGTTGATCCTTAGCAGTTGTTGATATGTTTTTGAAGTGAAAATTTGTATCACTGGCATTATTTTGAAATTTATTCCTCTCAGTGTATGATTTTTCGTCATTTTTTGAGGTTATGGCTCAACCATGACGTGATGGGTGATTTTTGATACCGAATTTGAATTCAGCGACCCAAAATCCATAGGAATACGTGTGTCTTGTTACCAGATCCGCACTTTTTTTTTTGTGTGGTTGTGTAATTGGGAATGATTAAAAATTTGAATGTTCTCTTTCGGGGAGTGAAAGCGCGGACTCGAAGAATGGGTAAGAGTAGGTAGTGAATCACATGGTAACTAAGGAATCAGTATAATTATGAATGAGAGAGTTAAACAGCATGATAAGGAACATAAGTTTGTATCTTCCAGATTTTTATGAATTAGAATAAAAGTGGAAATCAGAAGATTATTTAACATAACATACTACATCCCAGTTGTGGATTAGTTAGAGTCCAATCTCAGGGTACGAAAAGCTTACTAGGTAATTTCGGAGACCCAAAAGCAAATGGTAATGGAGCCAAATTGGTTAGATTCTGCTTGTTTATCACGAATTCTTGCTTCATACATAAATTGACCCACTAGTACACCTAGTACAGAGGAGATAGCCACAGTATAATTGTAATTGTTATTGCGGAATAAAAACATACAGAAATTGCAAAAAAAATACGATGGTTATGAGAAGATTTGCATGCAAAAAGATCATTACCTGAATTACCTCCTAGTCTCAAAAATGAACTTAGGACATGGTTGGAAAGAAAGAGAACCAAAAAAAAACAGACGCATATAAAAATGAAGAATTTACAGGCATCAGAAACGCAAATAGCGCTAATATAAAATAAAGGTGTGGTGCATGGACCCTGATCGGGGATATCACTGTTTGGAGTGCCACTTAAGTGTGTGGTACTACGGTTGTAGAAAGAATGTCTGGTGATATGTGGAGTGTATACAAAACAGGAAAGTAAAAATAATAGTTGAAGTAATTGCAGAGATAATTAACGCGGAAGGAGAGAAGAAAAGCTAAATCGATTTTGAAGGATCAAATTTTAAATATTTATAAACCTTTTAATTCCTTGAAACCAGAATTAAAAGAAATAACAAAAAAAATGTTTTCAGCCACAAATTGTTTTTGTAAAGATGAAAATGAGTAAAGTACAAAATCCGCAATGGATTTATATCCAGTCAGTTGATCTATTCGGCATGATAACTCAAATAAATTCGTGATTCAAGTTGAATGTTTGTAACTTGGAATAATTAAAAAATTCAATGTTCTCGTAATATTTAGTTTCATAAAAATTTAAATATTTGAATAAAAATGGAGTTCATGCAGAACAGATAGTCAGAAAACCTAAATCCAAAAGTCAATAGTTCCATAATAGCTTACTTGCAACTATGTTAATAATATTTTTTTCTACACAGGTACTTTTCGTCAATATGATTATGGAGGAAGTGAAAATATAAAATTATATAACTCAAAAGTTCCTCCAGAATACCCTTTCGAAAAAGTGACTGTACCTATAGCCATTTTTCAAGGGTTTCAAGATTTTTTAGGATCTCCAGAAGTACGAAACAGATTAAAAAATAGCATTCTAATTCAGAGTAGTTATTATATTTTTATATAATAGGGCGATTGCCGAAAAGTTGACTACTTTAGGCCATAATCATTTTTCACTTTCCTTTTAAATATGTATAAATAAATTGTGTTAATATAGTTTATCTCAATAAAGTACTTATATCGAAGCACTAGTTAATCCAGTTTTAAAATTTTAAACAAATTCTTTAACAAATCATAAATAAAAAGGTACGCAAAATCTCTTCTCCCGCATCTGTCACAAACTGCAAATTTAAAATGAAAAATTGACAAATAATATTACAAACTTTTTTCATACTTTTGAAATTAAAAAATTAAAAAATCGATTTCTTATCTTTCATCTCAAATAAAAGGCAATAATGATCAATTTTTTTGTTTATTATTTTCTATAAAATATCCGGTAACGTTTCTTATTAATGCATCATACTATAAAATGAGAGAATATTATGAAACGCTGAAGTTAAAGTTAAATAAATCATGGAAATAGTATTTTTTCCCAAATACTTGTATTTTTTTGTCTGTTATGCATATATTTTTAAAAGATTTTATATTCTTTTATTTATTATAGTCGTATTTCTAGCCACGGCATCTTTCGCAAAGCTTAAAATTTATATCCATCGCAAATACAGTACTGATCTATTACTAATACTAGAGTATTGATCTCTTATTGTTAGTTTGGTATTTTTATACTGTCAAGGGTTACTCGTACATAAAAAACTGGTTGTCAATCATCCAGAAGATATTAATTTGTAAGTTTCTTTTTTGATAAATGATAATTAAACTCTTATATTTTATTTCAGGAAGTTGAAATACTAGTAAAAAAACTTCCAAATGTTGTCTCTGGCAAAAATTCAAGACATTAAACCACGCTAGTTTTAGTTAGACCAAAGGAGTAAGAACACATGTCTACGAAAAAATTGCAGATCTATTCATCAATTACGGAAGTAATAAGACTTGTAACTAGTAAAAATGAAATTAATTGTTTCGTGTCATATTAGAAACTTTACAAAACCATCCACATTATTTTTTTACCTCCAACTGCTATTGATTGTTTTGATTTTTTCATTGATCAAAGAAGCATTAACTAAGGTAGCTTCCCTTCGACTAAAGTTATTCCAGAAAAATTAACAATAAAATGTAATGACAAAAGCCAAAAAATATTGTTTGTGCACGGTATAAGAGTAAAAGCGAATAAGAGAATTTCTACGGAAATTAAAAAGATCTAGAAACTCCGGATCTACCTGCGGGCGACCCGATAACCCCGAAAAGTAAAAAAACACGAGCAAAAATTGGTTGATGAATTGAGTAGCCACTATACTAAGTAAAACTCTTGTTCTGAAATTTACAAATTTGAAGAACGCTGTATAGCAACGCAGTATAGAAACGTAGCATAGCATCAGCAAAGGAACTAATACGTCAGCATCCTAAACGCCCGATTCCAGATAAGAAGAGAAGGAAGTCTACGGTCATCTACTCAAATTATCAAAGGAAGGAGTACATTTGCAAGCATTTTTTTTTAAATTTAACAAATTAAATAGTTGTACACTACGGTGTCGTCAAGAGCATAAGTCCTTGTCACCCCTCTTTGTACGGGGCAGCCTATCGAGACAGAACAGACAGGAAAATTTTTCGGCCTAATCAGATAGAACCGGCAAGGCAAAGTTTAACGACCAAAATAGGATAGTTGGTGCACTCCCGGAGCTCCAAGGCACTATCACCTACAACGAAAAACAAAACCGACTCGAAACTGCATGTGTACAGTCTGTCAAGTTAAAGCGTGGGTGGCTTTACTCGCAGTCGGTAAGGTGTATCGACATGATTTTGGTGTCAAAATATTGAGAAGAGCTCCCTCTTTC
>NC_046665.1:60123580-60143072 GCF_010883055.1 Belonocnema kinseyi
AAAGAGGGAGCTCTTCTTAATATTTTGACACCAAAATCATGTCGATACACCTTACCGACTGCGAGTAAAGCCATCCACGCTTTAACTTGACAGACTGTACTTGCCGTAGAGCAATTGCATGACGCCAGAGTATAAAGGACAAAGTCTAAAGTAACATAATTATACGCGAACGCGATCACACACCCGACACTCGAAACAAACAAAGATAAATACACACGCATCACACTGGCATACCAGCAGTTTGTCGCGCAAGCATTTCAGAGGATCAGGAAACGGACCAAGGATAATACCCCAGTTATCGGCTCTATGTCGGCCAAGGAGATATGCACCTCTACGAGAGGAACTACGTCTAATAATAGTTATACTGATGAAATCAGTGCCAACTCCCTTACTTCACTGACTACGGAACAAATTTTGGTAGAAATTATTTTCGAAATCAGGTCTTTAAGAGCAAATGTAGGAACCCTCGCTGATGAAAATTCAAAAAGAATCAGAGAGATAGATGCAATAGAACGAAAAGGCAGATTGAAGGAAGAAATATAGACAGGCTACGAAGGCTTATTAACGTCTAGCAAAGAAGATGCGATTCAGGATGGTTCAAACTTACCTGACACAAAGCTGGAGAAACGCCAGGGACATAACAAGATAGCACCAATGCACACGCTCACAAATAACCAAGAGGGGGCCGAACGAAGTGGATGCAGCAGTCAAAGTCGAAACATACCATTCAGGAGCCTCGATTAACCTAATAATATAGGAGAACATTCCAGACCATCGTGAGAAAATTAAATTGAGAAAAAAAATTTATATGAGAAATGATCAACATCAGACAGTAGAAGCCGCATACCTTCCATGCTTCGGAAAAACCCACCTTTTTCATATTATTCGCGTCAAATTTCCCTTATCGGGATCTGGAACAATGATATTAATATTTCTTCAGAAGTATGAAAGATACTCGCTAACGCCAAATTCTGAATACTAGGCAAAAACAAGTTACCGCTTTAAGAAGATGGGCACTACATAAGAAAAAATTCAGAGCAAGTATGCCATATTCAAGTCAAAGATACAAAGTCAAATGTATAGATCGAATGTGATAAAAATATCCCGGATGACATTTACTCTATTCGTCAAGGCGAATCATGGGTACCATTTTATAACTGTGAATCAACTCCGTTCAAAATTCTAGAGGAAATAAACTACGCAAAAATCCTGAGTATACAGAATATACGGACTAACACAAAAGGAGGGGTTCAATGAACCATAGGCCTTCAAGGCCTGTGGAACTATTAGATAAAGCAATTATAAGACATTCCCAATCTTCGCTTAACCCTCTACTTTGGGTAATCCTTGAAAAGGAAACAAACTAAGAATGATTGTTGATTACAGACACATTAATAAGGCTACCGAATAAGGTGCGTATGCCTTACCTGTTATCCATGATATTCTCGAGCAATTAGGACAAGCAAACATCTCAAGCCCACTACGAATATAACGTTATGGTTTTCGGCCTAAAAATGCACCAGTCATATTCCAATGAATGATGGACAACGCCTTTAGAGGTCTAATATGCAAAGAATACTTTATGTACGTAGAGGACATAGTAATTATAGGAAAAACTCTAGAGGAGCACAAACAAAATTTTATCCAAGTGTTTGAAAGGATAAAAGCATTAGGACTACAATTAGAACTATCAAAATGCGAGTATCTACGACCGGAACTTAAGTATTTAGGACATCTGCTCACCATAGATAGAGTGAAACCTAATCCATCCAAAATTCAAGCGGTTAAGATCTTTAAAATCCCTACAACAGTGAAGGAAATTCAGTCTTTCTTGGTTTTGACAGGATACTATAAAAAATTTATTTAAAACTTCTGTAATATAGCAAGACCTCTGACTAAGCTCACCCAAAAAGAGACCATATTCTACTGGATACCCATTTTCATTAAAAGTTTCGAACAACTAAAGAGCACTCTATTGTTAGCACTATTACCATGATTCCCGAAATTTAAGGAAAGTTTTGTACTCACCACAAACACACCCAACCTTGGATTGGGTGCAATGCTATCACAAAACGGGCACCCATGCTTGGTTATACCAAGAACATTAAACAAGGCAGAAGAAATTTATATTACTAGTGAAAAGGAATTATTAGCTATCGTATGAGTGGTCAACAACTCCTTCAATACCTACAAGGGAAAAAGCTTACAGTTCAGACTAATCACAAGACCTTGATTTGGCTCCATAACGTAAAAGACCCAAGCTGATACCCACTGAGATGGAGGCTCAGATTAGAACAATGAGTCTGAGAGCGTCCAGGACACCACAGGGACACCACATGTCATTCTAACTGATCCAGGACAGAGCTTCTTGTCGCTAATAGTGCAGAAGTTTGAAGAAATTCGTTTAGTGAAGCACATTAAAACTACGGCATTCCATCCTTAAGCAAACGGAAATATAGAACGAATGCATTAAACATTACTCTTCTGATCGATGAGATGGATGGTGCTATCAATACAGCCATTGACGCTATCTATGACGGTAAGCACGGGGTAGTACATCCAAAAATCTGAACACCCAAGATACTAAAGTCAGCTATAGGAGAATTCGAGGAAAAAAATCGCACACGTCATCACTTTGATAATGACGAATCTAACTATCAGCATCTGATTAACATCATCAAACTAACAGTAGTTGTGGTATAAAGATTGTTTACCTACGTCCTAGATATTCCTGTTTTAGAAAACGAGGAAGGCCTTCTGAAACACATAGTTCCAACCCCTGAGAAAACTGCTGGTATGTTCTTTTCCATCGTCCGTGACCATGTATATGTAATCCACTATCGCGACTCCTATGAACTAATAGACAAAGTTAATACAGACAAATATAGAACTATTAGTGAATACCTCATTTGTAAAATAAACCAACTGAACATTAAGTTATCCGGAAGTAAGAATTACGAAGCAAGCCTTTAAGACGATATGCGATACCCTCTTGTAATTTTTCCCTCTATCTTCTGCATACAAAAACTGTTATCCCTACCCGTGACGGATACATATTCATATCGACTGTAGATATTAATTTGGACATCGTATGTAGGGGACACGTAAAAAATATAATAGTTAAAACTGGCATTCTGATTAGTGAAGAAAATTGCCAGCTGTATAACGATTATGGAAAATTAGATTTACCCAGGCATTTAGAGAATAAACTAATATTTACGATAAATGTTACCTACGATGTAAATTATGAACATCAAGATCTAGAAAAACCCAAAAGATAATTAATACAATTACCCAAACAAATAAATGTAGACGAATTGAGGAGAGCCAGAATAAGTATGGATGATACTCAAAATATATTATATCGAATATCAACGCACAGGCAAATTCAAATTTGGAAAGATACTAGTCTTGAATGGTGCCAATATTTAGGCTACGTGTTGATAGCTTGCATTGTATTGTTTGCGCTATACAAAAGCAGTATGCTAAATGCACTCTCTAATTATATTCCTAAGAAAATCTGCTTATTTTGTATAAAGAAGAAAAATGACGTACCACCGCATGTAATGACTTATGTTGTAAGTACGCACCCACTACTGTAAACGGGTATTACAAAAAAAAGAAGGGTAAAATTTTAGATTTTTAGAAGACCAAAATTTGTCTAAAAATGGGAGTGTTACGAGCAATCAAATCTCACCCCCACAACCTCACTTCTTAAGCTGTACATGCCTCCAGCATGCGTGGACCATAGTGTAGCGTGCAAGCTCGAAGCATATTCAGTTATATTCTAGCCTTAGAGCAATAAAAATCTACTGAATTGCTATCCGCAATTTAGTAATACATACAAGATAAACTTTGATAAATTATCACCTAATACCAGAAACATGTACAAGAGAAATACTGGACAATACCTGTACCATGCCAGAATTCCTCATGACTGGAAAATTCCTTCAAGAATTTGTTTGAATTTTGACATTTATATTTATATGCAAATACGTATTTGCCATAATTTAAAATTTGCCTCATCCAAGATTTTGGAAAAGTCAGTTCATATATTTCTTTATTTTTAAATTAAACGTGAACATTATAATTAATATTAATTAAAATGATAATAATTATAATTATAATTAATTTAGACTTAGGCAAGAAAATGTGCATAATTATTAGTTAAATTGGAACACAGAATTTGTAACAGTAAGCGGCAATTTTGAAAAATCATTTCAATTCTAATTCACTGTTGCAATTCAAAAAATGTCTAACTCTTTTGAATTCTTGAAAAATTGTTTAAAATCGTTTGATCCCTTGTAAGGTGACCCAGAAAATCAATTTTAAGAAATAAAAAACATTTCTGTGTTGAAATGTTGTCACAGGCTTATACTGCCCAATATGTCGAAGGAATTTTTGGTTAGAGTTGGATTTTTATTTGATTATTTAGCACGGGGCTGTCCCGGTATGTATCATCAGTCACGGACGCATTTTTATAATGCAATCAAGTGATATGATGAGAGCAGTCTTCCCAGACATATTGGACATATTGGAATACAGCTTATGATGGGTTCCGAACCACCAGAACCTCGGTAAAGGTACCTTGAAAAATTTCCAGAGGTACCGGCTCAGGGATCGAACCCCGGACCTCTGAGGTGAAGTCCGAGCGTCTAACCAACTGAACCACCGAGGCTATTATTATTATTATTATTATTAATTACATATGAATATATATTAATATTTTCCGTAATAATGCTTTTTAAATTAGGCTTTAATTTTTCGCGGTACCGATAGCGTTTATAAGCATCGAAATGTAAAAAAAATTAGGAATAAAACAGGCTCTTTTACCTAACTGGCTTTAATCTATTTTGTTTTGTATAGAAAACTTGCAAATATGACACTCGCGAGTAATTTAGTATCCACATACCAAGCGAATTCATTATCAACTTAGTAACTTATGATAAATATCTGAACACAGATAACACTTATTATTCACAATCACGTATTTCGATATTTATTTGACGCTCAAAAACATCATTCATAATCCAATTTAACACTACTATATATAAATCACTGTTCGCTTATGCAGAATGTCGCACACCAGTAATACAATATTGAATTTCTTCAATTAGTGTTGCCTATGGAGCTTATTAGTTAAATTGTTATATCAATAGTACAAAATTGAGTTTAGTCTGTACAAATTTCATTAGGTCTGAAATCACAAAATGAAAATCTTTATTGTACTACAACTAGGTACATATTTAAGCATTATTCTAGTGTCGAGTGTTGCTGAAGATGTAAACAAGAAAATTGTAAGCATTGAAAACATGTAAGCATTGAAAACGCAGGATGGTTACTTTCTTGAAATTAATCGTATACCAGGCGCCAATGGAGAAAAAATTAATAAAATTAAAAGAAATGAGCCTATTGCTTATCTAGTACATGCCCTTACAAGCAATTCCATAGATTGGATTTCGGGTGGACGAAATGTATCTCTAGGTAAGATCATTTGATTTATCAACCCCAATAAATTTAGCCACGGCGTGAAATCCTCACCTTGGAAACAAATATTTTAAAAATGTCAAAAAATGTTTTAAAAAAGGATTTTGACAAACAAATTATAACATTTGATTCTTAAACTATATAATTAATTGAGTTCTCAAACAGAAAATGTAAATTCTCATCGAGAAAATTTTAAGTTGTTATTTCAACCAATGAATACTTTTATTTTAAACTTTAACTGGCACAACTCCTTTTCATGACGTGAATAGCACAGCGGGTGTTTAGCACCCCACGTGCTCAAACGTGTTTTGCGCAGCTAGTATTAAATATTGTTGCACACAAAAATTATACAGCCACACAAAAAAAGTGTGCGGATCTGGTAACAAGACACACGTATTCCTATGGATTTTGGGACGCTGAATTCAAATTTGGTATAAAAAATTCCTCATCACGTCATAGTTGAGCCATAACCGAAAAAATGACGAACAATCTTGCACTGAGGCAAATAAATTTCAAAATAATGCCAGTGATGCAAATTTTCACTTCGAAAACATGTCGACAACTGTGAAGGATCGACCCTCGCCTGATATCAACTTATTTAACATATCTTTACCCAACAGAACCTGACCTCACCTAACCTGAATTAACAGAAATCTATTGTACTACACGTAAAGCTCTGGAAGCATATTTTCCCAGTAGCAAATGTGTACTGCATCGAATGGGTCAACTCGAGCCTAACCTAGAAATAAATCAAACCTAGCCTAACCTAACCTAACCTAACCTAACCTCCCGAAACACAATTAAACTAATTGTGTTGTCCGGTTGTGTTTGCGGTACCGTTTGAATCAGCTTGGGCTTAACCTGCAAAGAGGTCAAACCTATCCCAACCTAAAAAAACCTGACCTAACCTAACCTAATCTAACTTAACTTCACGTAACACAATTAAACTCATTGTGTTGTCCCCTTTTTTGTTAGCGGTACCGTTTCGTTCAGCTTCGACTTAACCTACATAGAGGTTGAACCTATCTTAACCTAACAAAACCTGACCGAACCTAACCTAGCTGAATGAAATTCAAATATACGTGTAGCTATGTAAGCGTACGGTTCTCAGTCTTAAATGTGTGCTATATTTAATAGGTTCACTCGATCTTAACCTACAAATGAAGGAAAAAGGACACGTTATAACAGGCAGAAAATAGACTGAAGTAGGTCTATAAATCAATTTAATTACGATAAAAAGCAAGATAAAATGTAGAAACGAAAGATAGTATAAATATATCCCTTAAGTTTGAAAAAAGAAGAGAGAAAAAAATTTTGAATAAAACTCTTATTCATTTGTATGTTTAAGTTACAGTTCTACATTTTAATTGATACAAACATTGTCAGGTTAATTGAAATGGGTTCAATTCTACTTGTAGTTCTAAGTTTCTTCAAACGAGTAATGTGCGTCTAAATTTTTAACCACCTGTAGTACAATGAAATGAATTTTATTGTGTTACAACGGGAATACTTAAGTTGTGTTGCGTTAAGCAAAATTTCGTTAGGTTCTGTTAAGTTAGATTCATTTGTAGGTTAAGATCGAGTAACCTATTAAATATAGCACACATTTAAGACTGAGAAACGTACGCTTACATAGCTACACGTGTGGTTGAATGTCATTAATCTAGGTTAGGTTAGGTCAGGTTTTATTAGGTTAGGATAGGTTAAGCCGAAGCTAAATGAAACGGTACCGCAAACACAACGGGACAACACAATGAGTTTAATTGTGTTACGTGAAGTTAAGTTAGGTTAGGTTAAGTCAGGTTTTTTTTAGGTTACGATAGGTTTGACCTCTTTGCAGGTTAAGCCCAAGCTGATTCAAGCGGTACCGGAAACACAACGGGACAACACAATTAGTTTAATTGTGTTTCGTGAGGTTAGGTTAGGTTAGGCTAGGTTATATTTATTTCTAGGTTAGGCTTGAGTTGACCCATTCGATGTAGCACACATTTGCCACTAGGAAAATATGCTTCCAGAGCTTTACGTGTAGTTCAATAGATTTCTGTTAATTAAGGTTAGGTGAGGTCAGGTTCTGTTGGGTAAAGTTATGTTAAATAAGTTGATATCAGGCAAGGGTTGATCCTTCACAGTTGTCGACATGTCTTTGAAGTGAAAATTTGCATCACTGGCATTATTTTGAAATTTATTCCTCTCAGTGCATGATTTTTCGTCATTTTTTGAGGTTATGGCTCAACCATGACGTGATGGGTGATTTTTGATACAGAATTTGTATTCAACGCCCCAAAATCCATAGGAATACGTGTGTCTTGTTACCAGATCCGCACACTTTTTTTTGTGTGGCGTGTAATTGGGAATGATTAAAAATTTGAATGTTCTCTATACGGAGAGTGAAAGCGCGGACTCGAAGAATGGTTAAGAGTAGGTAGTGAATCACATGGTAACTAAGGAATCAGTATAATTATGAATGAGAGAGTTAAACAGCATGATAAGGTACATAAGTTTGTATCTTCCAGATTTTTTTGAATTAGAATAAAAGTGAAAATCAGAAGATTATTTAACATAACATACTACATCCCAGTTGTTGATTAGTTAGAGTCCAATCTCAGGGTACGAAAAGCTTACTAGGTAATTTCGGAGACCCAAAAGCAAATGGTAACGGATCCAAATTGGTTAGATTCTGCTTGTTTATCACGAATACTTGCTTCATACATAAATTGACCCACTAGTACACCTAGTAAAGAGGAGATAGCCACAGTATAATTGTATGGTTATCTCTGGGCGTAGCGCTTGGGCCCCGATCGGGCATCGGGTTTCATTTCCAGTCTGGCCCCATTTAGATAGCCCGATTTGGGCCAAATTCTGCCCGATCAGGCACCGATCAGATCCAAATTGGAATTTCTCCACGGGATGTAGTTTATGATATGTTTTTAAAAGTGGAATTGGTTTTATAGCCATTAGTTTAATTTAAGTTACATGACACATTGGTCCATTTTATCGAATTTAGCACGGTTAATTCGAGCTCAAAAATGTGATAAGGTATTTTCTACCAATAGTGCCAGTTAACGGTTAAATAAAAAAAAAAGAAGAGAGATGAATTTTCGACCAAAAAAGGATTACTTTTATGCTATGAAGGATTATGAATGTTCATTAGAAAATAACGAAATTTAAACGAAATAGCAACATTTTAAAGAAAGCAGTAGAATTTTTAATCAACAGTAGATAGAGTTTGAACCACTGAAACTTATTTCCTACCAAAAGACAAATTTTCAAAAAGAGTTCAGTTTTCAAGGTAAAAATTCAAAAATTTCCGAAAACAGTTGAATATTATACCCGAAAAGATAATTTCTTGAAAAAAATTAATTATTACTTAGTAAAGATAAATGTGCAACCAATTAGTGGAATATTCAATAAACCAAACGTAAGTTTTCAGTCAAGAATGGAATAGTTACACTTTCAGTTACAAAAATTGATTTTAAACAGCAAGAAAAATAGATTTTTCACAAAGTAGGTCAACTGTCAATGAACCAGTTGAACTTCCAAACAAAAGAGATGAATTCTTTTTTAACTATAAAAGATCAATTTCTACCAGAAATATAATAGTTTAATTTTTAGTGAATTATATCAATTTTCAAACAAAAAAGAGACGAATTTTCAAGGAAATAGTTACATTTTCAACCAAACGTATGAATCTTTAAACAAATAAATGTTTTTTTTCAAGCAGTTCAACTTATAACTAAGGAATTTAATTGTAGGCCAAAGAAAAGGGACTTTTAATTTATGAGCTTGCATTATACTATTTTGAAGATCTATTAAATAGCTTACTTTTTGTGAACAAAACATATATAATTACTGTGCAAAAAAATGGACAGCCTATTTTCTTAATGTCTTCCAATCTGTCAAAAAATATTTTGTCGTCTAGGTTGGGGCACCTCTTAAAAAATGAAAATTAATTTTGAAAAACCATATTTTTAGTAAATATCTATTTGTTCAAATGGGTTCTTACATAAAAATAAGATTTGAGTTTCACTGCTTTTATAACTTTAATCAAACCCTCGAGCAATGGCATAAGAATGACCGAAAGTGCGATTATTTTTATTATTAACTATCAAACGTTCCTCCAAAAATGATTTTCCGTACAAAAATAGTGTATACGTGTCAAAAAACGTGCACCAACCTACATTTTTAGAAGCATTTTTGCATTGTTGGAGAAAAAAATGATCTGCACTATATGCAAAATTTTCTTTAGACATAACAGTGAATTCGTTTACTTTGCAATTACAGTAAAAAATATTCAGATGATGTGGGTTGTGTAATGTGAATCAAATTATTTTTCTACTCTTTGTAAACGCACCATTTGGTGCAACCACAACAATAATGAGTTATCTTCTCGAATTAACATAGAAAGTGAGCTACTATTGATGCTAATATGTGACAGTAATAAAAGGTGCCACCAGTGTAAAGAAATGAAAAAAAACGCGCTGTCACAACTTATACAGTGTTCCAAACTGTACGACACTCTAGTATCATTTCGAAGAAAATAACTACATTTTCAAAAAAATTCAAGGAATTCACGAAACGCAAGGAATTCTTGGAATTCATGGAATTCACGGAATGGATGGAACTCAGGGAATTTAAGGAATCTACGGAGGAATTTGAGGAGTTTTATAAATTCCATGAATTCCTTGAATTATATGAATTCCGTAATTTCCTTGAATCCTCAAAATTCCGTAATTCCCTTGAATTTCACGCATTCCTTCATTTCCTAGAAATCAGTGAATTCCTTGAGTTTCAGAAATAACAGGCAGTAGGCAAATGCAGAACTTAATAGTTACATAAGAGATTCTAAACAATTGTGTTAATTATATTATTTTCTACACAAGTACTTTTCATCATTATGATTATGGAAAAAGTGAAAACATGAGAAAATATAACTCAACAATTCCTCCAGACTGTCCCCTGGAAAAAGTGACGGTGCCTATAGTCATTTTTCAAGGGCTTCAAGATTTAATTGTTTCTCGAGAAGTACGACACAAACCACACAAAATAATTTTATATCGAAGTTGTCATTACATTTTTATATAATATAGGATGATTTCTAAAAAGTGAAGCATTTTAATTCTCAATTATTTTCCTTTTTTCGTTTGAATAATTAATTGTTTCTTAAGTTTTCTTGATAAAGAACTTATATATTGAAACACACATTAATGAAGTTTTAGAATTTTACACGAATTCGCTTTAAAATTATAAATAAAAAAGTAAGCACAATGTCTTGTCCCGCATCAGTCCAAAATTGCACATTTAAAATGACAATTTTTAAAATAATATTACCACTATTATTCATGTACTTCAAATTAAAAAATCTATTTTTCAACGTCGATTTCAACTAACAGATCAAAATGATCACTGTTTTTGTATAATATTTATGATAAAATTTATAATAACGGTCCATTTAAATTTATCATGCCACAAGATAAGAGGTTATTTTGAAACGCTCAAGTTAAAATCAAATAAATTAAGAAAATAGCCATTTTTCCCTATTTTTGGAAATATTTGTATCTGTATATTTGTGTACTATTTTGGGTGACCCTTAAGTAAAAAAAAATTTCAAGCACTTTGATAATTCTTTTGTTTCAGAAAATTATATTTTGAAAATTGAACTCTTAGATTTTCTTTCAGGACGTTAAACTACTAGTCCAAAAACATCCAAATGTTATATGTAGAAAAAAATTCACAAAATTTTATCACCTTAGTTTTTCTTGGACCACACTGAGAAAACTATATCGCATGAATTACAATATATACCGTATTTCTTGCACTATGTATCGTAATTATCATTTTGTGATCTCGCGAGGGTTCGAGTAGTCAGCAAGCGATCACAGAAAAAATTGAAGATAAAGTTTACATCGATTCAAGGTAAAAGATTCACCGGAACAAAAATTAACCTTGCCAGATAAACTTTACATGAATCGAAGATAATTTCCGATTTTTAAGTTTGCCTGGATTATCCTTCATCTTATAATCGCTCCATTTTTATTCGAGGTGTAGCGACAGTTATGAAGACAGCGCTATCCAGCGTCATTTAACTTCATTAAATTTGAGAGAAATTGGGATTCCCATCTGTTAGTTATATTTTGCGCTTTTACTAAATGATATCCTAACCTCAGTGAAGCTTTCGCCGAAATGTGTTTAATCATTAACCGTTGCAGGTTTTACCTGCAGTAAATTTTTACTTTTTTTTGTGATTGTTTTAATTCTGGTGTCCCGATTTATAGCTCGAACTCACTCATACTCTGTCTTTTTCTCATTGCTGCTAAGGACGCTGTAGCAGACAACATCAATAAGATTTAACTTCATTTTTTTCTGTGATATTAGTGCATTATGATATCGTACAAAGCTCCGGGACCTGATTGTACATTATCATATTACGCTTTCTTGCAATATAGAGGTTTTGCAATATCGTTGTGCGATATCTTTTTCTCCGTGCAGAGGAGTAAGAACACATGTCTACGACAAAACTACAGATCTATTTATCAATTACAGAAAAAAGAAAACTTGTCACTAGTGAAAATGAAAAAAAATTGCGTTACATTAAAAACTTTACACAATCATTTGTATTACTCTTGTTTTCACCTACCCCTTTCATTGATTGTTTTGATTAATAAAAAAAATTATTAAATTTGGTTGATTTTCGTCGATTAAAATTATTCCAGATGAAATAAAAAAAACTGTTACTGTGAAAGCAAAGCCATTTTTTTATTTACGGTATGTCTCGATAGACTTCAATCCAGAAGTACCGGTTCTTTACTCTCAAAACTTCTGGAATGCATCATGATCGTTTTGAGCCCAAAAAGAAAAAAAGGTTTGGGCCGTTTTTAAAGAAACTAAATTTTTGATCTTTTTACGGAGGTTAGTAAACATATTTTCACGAAAATAAGTTGAACGTGTAATGTTATTGGTTCAAAACATTTAGTACAACATTGTCTCAGAGCTAAATGTCTTACGAGAACTGAAACCCTTTAATATTTAAAAATATAATATTAATATTGTGAAAATCAGAATCAAAAAGAACAGTTTTCTGAAAATTGCTACTTTACAGGGTATTCCAAGGCCCAAGTACCTATATAAGAATGAAAGTGCCCTTAGAATTATGTTTTAGTGAATAATTCAAAAAAATATAGGTCTTATAAAATAACTGATTTTCTATGCATCGCTGGTGAAAGTTTACAGTTAATTAATTAAAGCAGATTTAATTTTATCTAGAACTAAAAAACATCACTTTAACTCTAAAAACACCGAAGCACACATAATGCTTGCAAATTGAAAATTTGCACTATTATAAATTTCTTATTTTTTGAAAACCAGAAATAAAAAAAATCCTGTTCAACAGCATTCCATAAAAAGGTTCATTTTCAGAAGACTATAATTTCGGGACTGTTATATCTAGAGCCATATTATTTCTTCAATTTGTTAAAGAAGTGACTGTTAAGCCATCGTTCCAAAACTTTGAGAGACAGAACAATCGTTTTTGTTCTTGCAAAAAATTGCATACAGACCGTAGCAGGATAAGCATGGTCTGGGTTGCCCCCGCTCGGATTTGATCCATATTGCGGGGACAATAGGCTACCCCTATAAGACAAATTTACCCCAAGCGTCAAATAACAATTTTTTTTACAAAAGTAATAAGCAAATTTAAAAAAATATAAAAATCAATTTTTATCCGCAAAAATATATTTTTCAGCCTGGAAATTGAGCATGATATAAGGAAAAAATGGTTGATGTGCCAGAAATACTTCTTTGAAAAAAGTTATTAAATTTTAAAAAAATTTTATATCATTATTATCAATAGAATTGGTTCTTGAATTTATTCAGGACCCCATTAGTACCCTCTCTAACATATATTTCAATCATCGTGATCGGTAAAGCTGTTTTTGCGAAAATTAGATTTTTTAAAATTTGTTTATAACTTTTGTGAAATTTTTTTAAATTTGAAACTTGGGGTAACTTCATCTTATAGGGGTAATCACTTGCCCCCGCAATATGAATCACATTCAAGCGGGGTTAAATAATACCTTGACCTAATACGCTTCGCTATAAATTAGAACTCAGTAGGTAAAAAAGTCGAACTGGATCTCTACATGTAAGGGCATGTGATACTTAGAAAATTGTCGGTTTTACCAGTTTTACATTCCCCTGGCTGTTTTTCTAAAATAATAAATATTTTGTCTTAAAATTTTGGGAAATGATAGCGGACATGCTAACGGACGCGCCCACACACTTTTTTTGTGCTTTTTTATCAAAAAATTTTTGATATTGCTAACAACGTTCGTGTTTATTTCGAGGTTATGTGTGTTACAATTCACCCGAGCGATACTTCCAAACTGCACGATATTTTTGGCCGAAAACTTTGCACTTACAAATAAACATAGTAACTAATCTCCCGGAACTAACCTTGTTTGCAGGCAATCAAAAAAGTTGATTTCCTAAATAATTTCCAGATTATCGAAAATGCAGAGATGGAAAACGACGTAACCTCAAAATAATGAATATGTATAAAATTTTTATTTAGCACCATAAATTTTTTTTGTTATTATCCTTCAATAAAGAGTCCGGGGACGTCCGTTATGATATTTTATAGCATCTCCGAATTCAGTTTTTAAAAATTTTCATTTTTGTGGAAAAAAAGCCGGGGAAACTGTAACTATCACATGCCCTTAATTTGTAATTTTATCGGTTTGAGTATAGAACCGACGCTATAGCAATACCGAATTACATTGATTAAGTAAGTATTGAAACGGAGCAGTTCTTCATGTAGAACTCGCCACGTTCATAAGTTGAATGTCAGCTGTTCTAAAGCATCGAAACAGATACTGTTCCACTTTTGTATCGGGTACGTAACGAAACTTGAATCACAGTGCGTCGATATAGATATACCAAAGATATTATAAACGTAGATGCGGTACGGGACCTCAGAGTGGGGAATTATATCTGTACAATCGGCGAGAAAATTAGAGTCCTCTGGCTTTGACGTTGAATAAGTATGTGAAGAAAAAATGGTAGGTTAATGAAAAAGGTCTCATTTTAAAGGTGCAAATGTTGTACGTTATTGAGCCGGCAGGTAATATTCCAAAAAATTATTTGTAGCTTACAGATCTGAAAATCTGATGAAAAGTAATAAATTTGATAGCTTTTAAAAACAGTGAACATTGAAGCATAGTTTTTTATAGAAAACATAATAGGGAAAATCTGAAAAAATTCATGGTGGTACAATACACATTTCTGAACAAATCACCATCGAAAATATTACAAAATATAAATAATTGTTCGTTTTTTTCGAATAAATAAGCGAGCGCACTATCTTCAGTTCTAATGAAGATAATAAAGTGATTTAAATTGTAGGTAGTTAGTTGAGCTATCTGTAATAATTTTCAACTTGAAGGAAGTATGTGCTTCTTGTTGTCTTTGTGCAAATTGCGATATTTAAGTCAGTTTTTTATATAGGAAAGCAAGTGCGAGAGCCCAGCATGGTGCCGTTTTTTCAGAGGATCGGCCTCGGTTTTCCTCAACACAGGGAAAAGGTTTGAAGGCCAGAGTGAGGCTCGGAGTAACAAATTGGGTAGGTCGGGTTAAGGAAACCCGAGGACGATCCCCTGAAAAACGGCACCACGCTGGGCTCTCGCACTTGCTTTCCTATATAAAAACTTGACTTCAAATATCGCAATTCGTACAAAGACAACAAGAAGCACTTACTTCATTATTTATCTTCATTAGAACTGAAGATAGTGCCATCGCATATTTATTCACAAAAAACGAGCAATTATTTATATTTTGCAAATTTTTCGAGGCAATCTGTTCAGAAATGTTTAATATACCACCATGAATTTTTTCAGATTTTTCCTATTATTTTTTCAATAAAAAACTATGCTTCAAAGTTCACTGTTTTTAAAAGCTATCAAATTTCCTCACTTTTCATCGTATTTGCAGATCTGTAAGCTACAAATAATTTTTTGGAATATTACTTTTTGGCTCATTAACGTACAACATTTGCACCTTTAAAACGATACCTCTTTCATTAACCTACCATTTTTTCTTCACATACTTATTCAACGTCAAAGCCAGAGGACTCGAATTTTCTCGTCGATAGTAGGACATTACATTGTCTGCCCTATCGAGGTGCTGCCCTCACCGTACTACGAAGTCGAATTCTTATTTTCTCATTCTTCGTAAAATATGACGGTAAAGCAGTAGAAAGACTTTTTAAGGTTATAGAAGTTTGGCATATATGCATATCACTGCATTTTTCAGATCTGAAGCGTGAAGCCTGATCCAGGTTTTCGGTACAGTCTTTTTTTTAATTAAAAAAAAATGTATTTCTTGAAAAATCATATTTTTAATTTTTAAAAAACTATTATAGAAAGAAATTTAAGGATAAACAAGTTCTGAAACATTTTTCTTTGACAAATATTTTTTTAAATTGAAATAATCAAATATTGATACCATAGAAACAACTTTTTTAATGTTTGAAGTGCTTAAACATTATTGTTCAAATTTAAAATTAAAATAATTAAAACAAAATATATTTCTGGATAAGATATTTTAGTTCAAAATGTATACAGTATTTTTTAAATCACAAAAGTTCTTCGGAAAAATCGAAATGTTGATTAAAAAACACGTGTTTTTTTATAATAATTTGCCGGTAAAATTTTTGTATTACTTCAATTTTAAATTGAAACAAATAATTTTTAACACTTTAAATATTAAAGAAAAAGATATTTGATGCAAATATTTTATTATTGTATTTTTAATAAATAATTATTATTGATTAAGAAACAATTTTATTTGGGGCGTTTCATTATTTGGGAATTTTCAAATTCGTTAATAGTATAAACTGTTCAGGAATTTTATTAGTTTCGCAATTTTATTATTCGGGACAGAGAGTTTTACTAAGTCGGGAATCATATTTTTCGGGATATTTCAGCCGTCCACATAAAATTACAGAAAATTTGTTCTAATTATAATTTCGGCACTCGATCTTGTTGATTTTTTCCTACAGTGTTAATTTAAAAGATGTTCATGGAAATTTTTGATATTACAAAGTTAAAGATAATCTCAGTTAAAATTTGAAAAATTCGCTGTACATCCAATTTTTATTCTTGGGTCTTGGCGATTTTTTTCTAATCCATTACAGTCACTGGTAAACGGGGGTGATTTTCTCTTAGAAAATAAGTGATTTTAATTTGAAAAAATTGGGTAGGCTTTTTTGACATCTAGGTATGTAAAAAAGGTAAACTTCCGAAATAACATTATGGGATTCGAAATTGTTACAACGCGAAAAAGTTTAAATTTAACATTTAAAAATGCGAAAATACACCATTTTCCATGTTTATTTGCAATCCAGCGAGTCACTTTTTTCCGTTTCTTTTGAAAGTCGATCCTTTCCTTTCAGTTTTCTTTTTAAAATATACCTTGAATTCAACGCATTTCAAATTCAATGTTTACAGCTGCATTTAGATTGAAGTATACAAAGGTTTTTTGTTTTAAATATCAATATTAAAAACATCTTACTTATTTTTCACGATTGTAATTTATAACCTCTAAAATTGAGTAATTGTAGTTCAAACATGAAAAAGTATAGACTAATTTCAAATTTATAGAGGTTCTGTCATATATATTGAACTATTAAAACCTCTGACATTATTTAAGGGCTTTAAAACTTTTTAAAAACTTTTTTAAACAATATTTATTGTGCTTTCTTAATAAAAGAATAAGTGTTATTTAGTCTCCAGAACAGCAATTTTAAAAATATTTAAAGCTTTAATAGTTGAGACATTTTAAATTTGTATAGTCCTCAGTATATTAAATAATTTCAAATTTAAAGCTATTAAAATATGTCATCAGAATTTTTGAATGGAAAGTGTTCGATAATTTTAGATTGAAACATTTCAAATTATTTAGTTATAAATTAAAATCGTACAACTTCAAGTTTTATTAATTTTTCGATCATTTGTCACCCCCACAAATTATTACTATTATTTTTTTGTTTCAAGAAAATAAGGCCTGATTTATGTAAATATTAAGAAATGTATATTAAAGGTTCACGCAAGGTCATTTTTGTTCAAAAATCTTGTTCCTGAATAAATTGACTCTTGTTTTTTCCGATTTTGTTCTGTCACTCAGGGATTGTGTTTTTCACAGAAAACATTGAAATGTGGTTTTTTCATGTTTATAAAATTATAATTGAAGGTCACTCGGGGTAATTTTCAATTAAAAATATTGACTTACAAAGAATATTGGTCAAACAATAGAATGGATTTCTTCGCCCGAGATACAAACGTAAATTGTACTATAGTAAAAACAACTGGAAAAATTTAGACGAAAGCCAAATTTAATAAAGAAGACAAACCTTGTCGACCTACAAATGCTAATTTTATCCCCCGAAAGATTTTGCTTAAAATGAAAAAACTGTGTGTCAAAGCACAATCCAATCAGATTATCTTTTTGAAAGTCATCCGATATACAGACAACCACAACATCAATGACAAGGACGACGTAGTCGCCAGAGAGACACACAGATGCCGACGTAAAAACTTGTTTTTCTGACTCAAGGAGCCTCAAAACGTCGAAGTTTCATGAAATTTGCGAAAGTCATTTTTCGCATAAAACTCTTCTCATTATGGATGAGAATTTTTTTTTCAGCACCGCTGAAAAAAATCCTGAAAGGGATGAACGAAAAATCCCAAAAAATGAAATCTTCGGCACCTGAATAATAATTTTATAAAAATTATATTAAAAAATACATTAAAAAACACGTGCGCTTTGAAAGAAAAAAATGTTCTGCCTCAATTTTCTTCGTGCCTACATACGAACATTTTTAAAACAAACTTTGCAGGATTCAATTTAACAACGATTTATATCAAAATTTATTATTATTATTTTTTTTATTAATAAAAAATTCAATTTTTCAGAATTTTTAAATATTTTTTTCAAATACTATGCATATTTTTAAACAAAATTTTTCATACAGAAATATATATTCGATTATTGTATTTTCAATAAATAAATAATATTTAATAAACAATTTTTTGAATTTTTCAACTTCATGAATTTTATAGTTCGGATATTTTATAATTCAGCCATTTTCTATAGGGATTTTTCAAATTCGGTAATATCTTATTGTCTGGAATTTTATTTATTTTATTTTTCGTGAATTCTCCAATTCGACTTTTATATTTCGGGATTTTTATAATTTCGGGAATTTTATTCTTTGGTTATCTTTCAATTTACGAATTTGACAGTGTTTTTATTTTATTTTTCGGGATTTTCCAGTCGCTGTTTCCGAAAAATAAAATTCCCACATCACTGTAAAAATTCCGAAATTATAAAATTGTCGAAATATAAAAGTTCCGAATTGGAAAATTCTCGACAATTTACAATCTTACCGAATTTGAGAATTGCCGACAGAAAATTTCCGAATTATACAATATCCGGGCTAGACAACTTCCTAATTTGAACAATTAAGAAATATTTTGTTAAAAAAAATTTTTAAATATACTAATAATATACTTATACCAAAGAAAAAACTTTTTTAATGTTTAAAGTTTCTAAAATTATTGTTAGAATTTAAAGTAACAATAATTGAACAAATGTATTTTTAAATAAAAAACGTTGTTTGAAAATGTGCATTATATTTTTGTACATTACAGAAAACTCTCGCAAAAATAAAATCATTATTTTAAAAAATGAACATAAAAGTCGCGTTAAATTAGTCTGAATTGAATCCTGTAAAGTTTGATTCAATTGAAGCTCATGTGTGTTTAAATTTATGTTTGTATCACATTTTTATACAATTATTGATATTTTAAATTAAAACAATAATTTATCCAAATTAAACGTTAAACAAAATTTCTATGAAAAGAAATATTTGATTATTGTGTTTGTAATAAATAAATAGTATTGACGACAAAATGGGAATCATTATAAATATATTTAAAAGTTCTTAAAAACTTAG
>NC_046665.1:60143172-60148143 GCF_010883055.1 Belonocnema kinseyi
CTATCCCATCCACACACTACTCCTTTCCCCTGCCGAGTGAGTCACGCCTACCCCGAAAGGGAAATGGCTTAATGGTGTAATAATAATAATAATAATAAATTTCCATATAAGATTCTTCTCCAAAAAGGTATGTAACTCTATAGAAAAATCAATATTCTCATTAGGTAGAAAATTCTACAGCAGGAAATTAGAGATACATGTATAGAAATTAATAATATTCAAGACCATCTTAGTTTAAGAAAATGCAAATTATTAGAAAAACTTCTTATCAATTTTTTATCAATCTGCAAATCAAAATCAAAATGAATGGGTTATCAATATAACTGATAAACCCATACCTGAAGACATAAGAGAAATGACAAGTCTAGGAGGAACATTTGGTATTCCTTTTGTTAAAAGAAATTTTCTGATGGAATAAAATCATCAATAATCTTGAATATTCCATGAAGCATATTACAGTAGATAATCGAAATGACATTAGAAATAAAATTTCATATTGGACACAAAACTGTATTCATAATTCTAAATGCAATACAATATATTTCGAACTAAAACAAAAAACCAAAAAAACCAAAATTTTTTTAGAATCAAATAAAGATATCCGAACCGCTACATAACATTTCTAAATGTCTAGCTAAGTTTTTACAAAAAATTGTTGGCAAAACTGAATACCACATTAAAGGTAGTTGGGAATTTAAGAAAAAAATTGACAGTATTATTAGAGGAGAGTACCCAAATATAAGATACCAACTCTGTTTGGCGTGATTGTCGGAATTCTATGTACTGTATTTAAAAGTAATATAGGTCATTTTAAAGAAAATTTAGTTTGTCATAAGATGCTTAAATAAAAAATGTTATTACAAATTTTTTTATGATGAAAATACAAAAAATTTTAAAAAGTGCTTTTTCCAAACTCGTGAAACTATTCTCATAATATGAGATACCCCAAGAAATAGCTAATAAAATGCAAAATAAACTATTATTTTTAATGAAAAATTCATTCTATATTTCTGAAGTGTAAATTTACTTCTATTTAGATATATTTAGTTCTTGCAGTAGTCACAAACACTTTTGTAACCAATTTCCCCTGCGCAGCAACAGTTTTATAAAAACCACAGGTATCTCATATTATGAGAGCTACACCGTGCAACTATGTACTTACATTTTCTTTTGATTGGATTATATAGTAAAGATAAAATAAATTTATATTACATTTAACATAATTATACATGTATAATGCTATTTATTTTATTGATAATATTCCAGAAAATCAAATTTTAAAGTAAATAATGAATAATAATTATTTCCTAACGTAATCGCAATAATAATGCAAACTTTATTGTTTTCAATTATTTATGCATACATCAAGCACTTTAAATGCTTAAAAAAGGTACATGCTTTATTAAAATAAATATTACGATGTAATGGAATATAATTTTTTTAAATTTAACTTTTAGATAGCTGAGGGGGTTAAGGCGATATGACAAAGTTACAGCAACCTAATATAAAGTGACGTCAAAACGTCGACACCCAGCGTATGTAAAAGATTTGCGGGAATTCATTTTTTAATTTTCTGGTGCACACAAACTTTTCAAGTATATTTTTAATTAACTGGAAAATCTATGTATTAGACTTTTATCTTATAAAAAACAATTATATCATTTATTTATGATTTTTTATTGAAATAGACGATCTGTTTAGAAACTAGCTTATCCGAGCATTACATCCTAGTGTAGCCACTGGATAGTCAGCCTGTGCCGTGCCAGTGTCGATTTAAGGCGGACTAGATATAAAATGTACAATGCCACAACCTTTTTCTACACAGGATAGTTTTTGTAAATTTCTTTTCGCAAATAATAATTAAAATTGCAATCTTAATCACATTCCCATTTGTTTCGTTTTTTTTTCCTTTGCCGTGGACAAAATTAATTAATATTTAACTTATTGGTTGAATTTGCAAAAACAATTTAATTTTCCACAAAATAGTAGAAATTGTAACCTAATAGTGGAATTTTTAACCAAATAGTTGAACCTTTAATTTAAGAAGATGAATTTTTAATCGAGTAAAATACAAAAAGATAAAAATTCAACCTTACACAGTTAAATTTTCCACCAAACATTTGAACCTACAAGCCAAAAAGACAAATTTTCAAATAAAAGAGATAATTGAAAAAAGTTAAATTTTCAAGAAAATAATTAAATTAAACAAAAAACAGTTAATTTGTAACCTACAAAGAGGTATTTTCATTAGAATAGTGAAATTTTCAACTTAATATATTATGAGAACTGTCACCCTTCTATATGTTTGAAAAATGGTGTAAAAAGTGAGACAAAAATTCTTTTTCAAATTGCTTCTTCTCAGTCCAATCCAAGTCCCAAGTACCTGCATATAAGAATTAAAATATATGCAATTTTTTGCATGCAAAAAAACTTGATTTTTCTTTCGCAAAGTTTCGGAGTCATGGCCTAGCAGTCGATTTTCAGTGGATAATTTTCAAAAATCTAGTTATGGTAAAATAAATAATTTTACATGCATCGCTAGTAAACGTTTGTACGCCGAAAAAAATATGTAATTATATTAGTTTAATAATACCTTGAACTAATACGCTTTGCATAAATTAGAACTCAGTAGGTAAAAAAGTCGAACTGGGTCTCTTTATTTAATTTTTAATTTTATCCGTTTGAGCATAGAACTGACGCTATAGCAATACCGAATTACATTGATTAAGTAAGTATTGAAATGGAGCAGTTCTTCATGTAAAACTCGCATCATTCAAAAGTTGAATATCAGCTATTATAAAGCATCGAAACAGATACTGTTCCACTTTTGTATCGGGTACATAAGGAAATTTGAATCACAGTGCGTCGATATAGATATACTCGCTATACTTCGCTACGTTTGACTCTGCTGGTTCGAATGACGACGAACAGTGAGGATTCAACAACGCATCTGTAAGGTTTAAATTTGAGAGCACGCGAGATTTGATCTTTAAATAATTATTCTTTAATTTTGTGGAAGGGATAGGGATTTTTCAGATTGATCCAGAATTCTCGTGCTATTTAAGTAAATAACACGTTCGTTCCGCAACACTCCTCCGACCCAGGTTGCTGATCAATCTCTCTAGCAATCACCCCAAGCGAAGAACCTCATGAAGTGGTTGTGTAAGGTTCCCCACTTGGGTCCATTAGTAGCCAAGGTCTTTGTTTCAGACGTCATTCACTCTACTGGCACTCTTTTTACTAACTATTTGCCGCCATACTTTCATGTCCTGGCATACTTCTCTAGCTTCTTTTATGTCCATGCATTTTTTCATGCAGGCTCTCGTGTTTCTGTGACTTCTTATGTCTCTTCTAACTGGGATCTCACTTACACATTCTAACCACTCTTTCCGTAGTCTACCTCTGGACACGCTGCCATTTCCTTCACATTGATACACTTGTTTCGTTAGTCGTTCATTTGGCATTCTCTCAACATGTCCGAACCATCTTAAACGATTTCTTTCCCATGTGTCTACTAGCGTGTCTTCTGCACCACATTCTTTTAGAATTATCTCGTTACTTACTTTGTCCATTAGGGTTTTCCCGCATATTATGCGCATGAATCTCATGTCAGTTGCGTTAATTTTATTCTTATCTTTTTCTTGATAAGTCCATGTCTCGCTACCGTATAGTACAGTCGTTACAAATATAGAATTATGTATTGCCATTTCAGCTTTTTTTGTTATATTTTTACTTCGGATAAGGCGACCTGCTCTACCAATAACCTTTTTACCTTCATTTATTCGTCTATCTAATTCCTCATCTATCTTCCCGTCCCTAGTAAATAAGCTACCAAGGTATACGAACTTATCAACTTGTTCAATTCTCTCATCATTTAATAAAATATTGCATAGTGTTTTCTCACTCTTTCCTTCGTTTTATTTGCGTTAATTTTGAGGCCCATGCTCTTCATGCTTGCATCTAGTTTATCCAGCATTCTTTGTAAGTCTTCGATAGACTCTGCCATAACAACCTTATCATCTGCGAACGCTAACCCACGTACCCTTACTGTTTCGAGATCCACACCCTCTTCGTCGAATAGAGCCATTCCTGAACACTTGTCAATAAATAATATAAATAACCATGAAGACATAACCCATCCTTGTCTAACTCCTTGAATAATATCGAAACAGTCACTCAGTTTCCCATTCACTCTTACACTCGCTTTGCTACCTGTATATATTGTTTTTATAGCTTGTAGGATCCATCCATTGACTCCATACTCTTTCAGGACTTCCCAAAGTTTACTTCTATCTACCTTGTCAAAAGCTTTTTCTGGGTCAACAAATGCACAGAAAACTTTTTTTCCTGCTCTCAAACTTTTTTCTGTTATTTGCCTTTAGCTAAATATTTGATCCGTACATGAACTTCCTGGCATAAACCCTTTTTGGACTTCCCAAATCTTTGCTTCTGTTATTTTCATTACCCTACGAATAAGTATTTTTGAATATATTTTACTTACGGTGCTTAATAAGCTAATCCCTCTGTAATTATCGCACTCGCTTTTATCTCCCTTTCTTTTGTATATTGGTACGATAACAGCTTCTTTCCAATCGCCTGGGTCGTCTCCCATCTTGACACATAAATTTATCAATTCGCAGTCTATGTGGTATGCACGCGCCACCGTGTTTAAGCATTTCAGCGTTAATACCGTCTACCACGGCAGCCTTACCGTTTTTCAAGTTCTTAATTATATCCCTAACCTCAGTTACACAGACTTTTTCAATTGAGTTTTCCATCGCATCGTGTTCAACATCGCAATTGTGGTGTTCTATAGCTTCATCTCCGAATTGTCTCCTAAAATAGTCTCTGAAAGCCTCTTGTATTCCGTCTGCATCATATACCATTTCCCCCCTACTATTCCTCATGTTGACAATTTCTGTACTTTTGTTTCCTTTCATTTTTTTATAAAGTAGTTTCCTGCTTCCTTCA
>NC_046665.1:60148243-60150094 GCF_010883055.1 Belonocnema kinseyi
GGCAGCCTGAATTTCATCATTCCACCACGCATCACCAGAAATTCTTCCTACAACTGCGGTACCACACACTTCGATCGTACATCTAACAAGGATATCCCGTAATTTTGATTAGCATTTGTTTTGCTTTCTTGGGTCTCTTTTTTCTCCAACCCCGACCTAAAATAATTTTTGAGATCAGAAGGTAATGTTCAGTATTGCATTCAGGACCCCTCATGACTCTTGTATCTTTGACTACTCCTTTCCCCTAACGAGTGAGTCGCGCCTACCCCAAAAGGGAAATGGCTTAATGGTGTAATAATAATAATAAAATATTGTCCGGTGCCATGACTCAGCGCAATGCTCATGCGAAGCTCCTGAGTAACAGATTCGTTGGATCCTCGCTATTCGTCGTCATTTGAACCAGCATAGTCGAACACAGCGAAGCATAGCGAGTATATCCAAAGGTATCATAAACTTAGATGCGGTGCGGGCTTCGTAGCCCGCCATAAATATAGACGGCGCGTCCGGCGAAAAAAGTCACTTCCCCTTTACGCACCGCCACCCGTAGATAGCACCCACGAAGTCCCATCGATATATTTTACAAGCAACTCTCAGTAGGCGGCTCGAGGCGCACTAATAGTTACTTAGCTTGGACAAGAACCATTTGGGTTGAAAGTAAATTGCCAATTAAGGGCATGTGATACTTAGAAAATTGTCGATTTTACCAGTTTGAGGTTCCCCCGTCGTTTTTCTAGAATAATAAATATTTTGTCTTAAAAATCTGGGAAATGATAGCGAACATGCTAACGGACGTCCCCACACATTTTTTTGTAGGTTAATTAAAAAAAGATTTGATTTAGCAAAATGTGATTAATTTGCACAGCACTTAGGAAATAGTATCGATTTTTTCAGTGTTAGATTCTCCCGGCTTCTTTCCTAGGATAAGAAATATTTTGCCTTCAAAATCTGGGAAATGATAGCAAACATGCTAACGGACGTGCCCGCACACTTTTTTTGCGTTTTTTTATCAAAAAATTTTTGATGTTGCTAACAACGTTCGTGTATATTTCGAGGTTATGTGTGTTACAATTCACCCGTGCGTTACTTCCAAAATACACAATTTTTTTGGACAAAAACTTTGGACTTACAAATAAACATAGTAACTAATCTCTTGGAACTAACCTTGTTTGCAGGCAGTCAAAAAAGTTTATTTCATAAATAGTTTCCAGATTATCAGAAAGGCATAAATGAAAAACGATGTAACCTCAAAATAATGCACATGCATGAATTTTTTATTTAGCACAATAAATTTTTTTTGTTATTATCCCTCAAAAAAGAGTCCGGGGACGTCCGCTATGAATTTTATAGCATCTCCGAATTCAATTTTTACAAATTTTCATTTTTGTGCAAAAAAGCGGGGGAAACTCTAAGTTCAATGCCCTTAAAACATGTTTACATTTATAACTTTGCAAAACATGGTTATTTTAATAATACCACAAATAAAAGTCGGTGAATAATTTATATTACGGTTTTATATATTTTCCACTATTTCTAAAATTATTACTTATAATTTTCATTCTATATATTGTCTATATATAATTCTTTAATATGATGGTTTTTTTATTTTTATTTTTGTGGTGTACAATTTCTATGGATTCTTTGAGACTTTTATAAAAATATAATTATAATTCCCAGTGATATGAAAATTGTTCTTTCGGCTTTTAGATATTAATACGGCAGTTCCAAGCCAGATTACGTTTCACATTGGCAAACAAAATTAGACGAACAGAATTTCACTGTCATATTCATAAAAAATAGCATGTTCCATAAAATATATTTTAAAATAAACTTTAAATTATTATAATTACTACA
>NC_046665.1:60150194-60165254 GCF_010883055.1 Belonocnema kinseyi
ATACATACATACATATGGAAATTTAGTTTATTGATAATATGGTAAGGTAGTATATTGTAATCTTCACATCGAAAACGAAATCTTCTTTGGTTCTTGCGGTTTTCGGAATAAAAGGAAAGCCTTTTCCATTCCATTACACAGTAACAGTATAGAAATCGTAATCTTCTCCAACTTTTTTGTAGAAACTTCTATCGTTGTTCATGATGTCATTATATTTAAAGCCACTTAATTAATATTTAATAAAATAATTTCAAGAAAATTACCAAGAAAATGTCCTTTACGACCTATCATATCTTTCTCAGGTTCACCGCTACATAAAATTTATAAATGTCTAGCTAAGTATCTACAAAAAATTGTTGGAAAAACTGAATACCACATTAAATATAATTGAGAATTTAAGAAGAAATTGATATTATTATCATATCTAATAATTATACAATTTTATCACTTGATATTGTATCTATTGTGACAAATATATTTTGGAATTCAATTTTAAACTCAATTAACAAAAAATGTAATGAAATAAAAGTACACACCTTTTTAATTAAAAAAGACTTTAATGGAGTTATCAGTTTATACCTAGAATCTCCTTATTGCAAATTTCATAATGTTTTTTATAAATAAATTTTTGGACTTCCTATGGGGTCGCCCATTTTTGAAGCTGCTGCAAACATAGCAATGGAAAGTTTTCAAAAAGAAATTTGAAATAATTTATACTACAAAATTATTTTCTACTACCGACATATAGACGACACATTAAGTTGCCTACCAAAAAATAAAGTAGATGATATTCTTGCAAAATTTTACTCTATAAATGAAAAATTAAAATTCACTTTTGAATCAGCAAAAGAAAATGAAAATAATTTTTTAGATTCAACACTAGAAATAGTAAACAATAGAATAATAACTAACTGGTATAGAAAACCTGTATGGTCAGAACATTTTCTTAACTTTGCTTCGCAAAACCCAATGTGTAATAAAATTGGTGTCATCTTTGGTTTACTCGACAGAGCAATAGAATTTCCAGATAGTAGATTTCACAATGAAAATTTAGAAATTGATGCAAAATCCTGATAAATAAAACAAGAATCCAACGACCAAATTTGGACCACAACAAATAAACGAAAACCAAAAATCCTATTGAAAAAAACAAAAAAATAAAATAAAATTTTCGGACAAAAAATAAAAAAGAGGAAAGAAAAATGAGAGGGCAGCCAACCACATCCACCCCTCTTTGACACCTGAGGATCGAATGAGGGTCAGTAGGACAATCTGTTGTAAACACAATATAAATATCTGTCACAATTACATCAGAAATAGAGAGAGTAAAAGAAAAACAGAATTCATGAAACAGCTACGTTATATGTAATTAATCATATTAGCATAACTTTTGTTCAAACGATCCAAATCGGTTTTTAAATTAATATATAACTCTCCTTGTTTTTTAATATAAAGCATTTCCATGAATTCCCTCTTTCTCTCATTAATTGTACTTTGCAAAATTTGAACATTATCCCAGTCAAACTCATGATCAACATCAACAAATGCCTTTGTATGTCTGGCTAGAACACTTTTATAACAGCGTCCTAAACGAACATCACTTTTGTGTTCCTCTATCCTAGTATTAAGAAGTCTGTCAGTTTGACCCACGTAATTCATCTTAATGATCCTGCAAGTGATCTTATAGACAACACCACCCTTTTCAAAATTATTTAAAGGATCTTTGCAAAAATTTATCACCGAATCCATTTTAAATGGAATGCGGAAAATAGTATGCATTGAAAATTTTTTTAACATAAGTTCAATAGTTTTAGAAATTTGACCAAAAAATGGAAGAACAAAATTATTAAACGAACTATATTCCTTTAACTCTTTCTGATTATCTACAAGCAGATTATTAATCTTTTTGTTTTTGATTTGTTGAACTCTAATTGCAATATGTTTCTCAATTAACTTTTTTGGATAATGATTCGGAAAAAGGATATTCCTAACAATATTCAAATTTTTTAGAACAAAATTTTAATTTTATTCTCAAGGACTCTATCACAACTTCTAAATATAATGTCAAAAATAGCAGGGAATTTCAAAAAAGTATTATTCAAAAAAAGGTTCCGGATGACCATGTAATGATTTCCTTGGATGTTATTGCAATTTTTCCGACTATACCTCTTGAATAAGTTAAAACGGCAATTTTAAATAGATGGACTAATATAAAAACCCGTACTCGTTTATGTCAAAAAGATTTTATTGAAGGGATAGTTTTTATTATGGAGTCAACTTATTTTAAATTTAATGGATCTTTCTATACACAGAAGTCTGGTACTCCCATAGTTTCAGTCATTTCTCCGACTTTGGCAGAACTAGTGATGGAAGATTTGGAGGTTTTTGTTTTTGGGAAATTAGATTTTGTTTTGCCTTTTTATTTTCGGTTTGTCCACGATACCTTATTGTGTGTTCCTCTAGAAAAGTTACAGATCGTCGTTGATACTTTTAACAGTTTTCATCCAAAACTTCAATTTACTCATGAAATAGAACAGGATTATAAAATCAGTTTTTTGGACATAGAAGTAATTAAGGTTTGGAATAATATTATTATTACCAATTGGTACAGAAAAAGTACACATTCAGGTAGAATTTTAAATTTCCCCTCTGCTCATCCCTGTCAAAACAAAATTGCAGCAATTAAAAACTTAGTTGACAGAGCTCTAGATTTGTCCCATAATTCATTTCACACAAGAAATTTGAATACACGGAGAAAAATAGTTGGTTAATTGTGCTAAGAATTTGAGAAGTTTTCACTATTTCACATAGTAAACTGGTGATACATAGAGCTTGATAGTAGTTTTCAACGTTTCACTAAAATAATGTATAGTATGAAGTCAAGGGATTTTACACCAACAAAAACAGCATCATATGTTATGCTACATAGTGGTTTCAATCATTACTACTAATACACAGTGCACATAAACATAGTTCCGCTAACTGATTTAAGAGTTAATTGTACTTGGTCACATGGTAAACTTGACCCTAGTCAAGTACCAGGTATAACTACTGTAGTTACCTGCATATCCCGTGCAGAGTAGCCTTATGCGCTATGCTACATGGTAATTTTTACTACTTCAAACTGTTTAGTGTGCTCTTGCCAGACACCTGCGAGAACCATAGTAAAAATAGATTTCATACTATGATACATGGTAAATTGAACTTTCCTAAATGTCTTAAAGTACTGTATTGAATAATTTCTAAAACTATCCCAAATAATAATTGTAATGGCTTAAAATATGAAGTGTGGCATTTTTGATAGCTCTTAACGCTAGGTAGAAAAGCTGATTATATTACGTTATTTTCTTATGAAAGTACAATTAAAATCGATTTATTATTATATATGTTCATCTGTATTTCGTGCTCAGTTATTTATTAGTTTTTTTTTTCTATCTCCAACATCATAGACCGAATCCAAATTTCCATTTGGCTCCGCAAATACAATGACAGACTGAAATCGAAGTCCTTTTCCATGAAGTTGATCTCGCTTGTCCTTTAAAACTTGATGCATAAGGTCAAATATTTTCAGAACAGTGCCATACTACATCTGTGTGGGTGTTATTAGCGTTGACAATAAAGAGCATACCACTGCATTTTGATTTTCTGCAAAAAGAAAAATTTCGTAAATAAAGAGTGTGCTAGAATAATTTTGTTCTGCCATTAAAAATTAAAATAGAATAAGAAAGGCTAAAGATATGCTAAATAGAGGCTTAAAATATTTTCAGAGACACGTCTAATGACTGCAAGTACTAAATTCAGATTGTTGACCTGATGAAGAATTTCCACTATCCATGTATCTCTCTCCATCCTACGAATTTGTCGAAAGATTTCTGGGAAATATACCTGCAAGAATTTTTGAATCGCCGTCTACTTGGCGTCGACTACCCGTAGAAATTCGTACCCTTTTAGCTGACGTCACAGTGTGCCATCTCTCCCTTTAACATTGAAGGTGGTTAGAAGGAGAGAGACAGTAACTGCGACGTCAGGGATGCGTTTATGCTCTTGGATGTACATCTGCCTAATGCAGTAATATACATATAATGCAGTCTTCCCAATTTGACATAGTTCAAATTTCTGGAAACATAATAAATTATACCAGTGAGTTTATAGAACCTGTAGTGAGCCTATGTTTATAAGATTTCTGAAATTAAGAAGACTTAACTGTAAATTCTATGAAAATTGAAATCAATAAGAAACGAATAAATAAGTTTGAATAATCACATGAGAAGTGGCCTTTATTTGAACATTTATAAATTTTTTCCACAAGAAAAAAATTAAAACTAAAATTTTCATTTTTCACATAAATAAATGATGAAGAAAATAGCATAAATTTATTGAATGTAAGCCATAATAAAATAATGTTTAAACAAGGCGCGATTTGGATAAATTTACCTTCAGGTAGAAAAGTAATCCTTTTGATAGTTTGCCATGTAATATTCCAGTTTTTTCAACAGATATAAAATAAAATATTCAGTTTTACTTTCCGCTGTTTTGATAAACAATGAAGTTATTGGCAAATTTGATAAATATCAACTAAAGATCTGAGTAACATGCGGATGCGCGATGATTCACGTTTCACATCACGACTGGTAAAGGAATCTAGCTCCAAAAGTCAATGTTAATGCAAAAAAAGATCGTCAGGAGTGCGTTTTATTATTTGAAATAGAAGTAATTACTTCTCGAATAGAATAATGTGCTGTGCACCCTTAAAGAAATGACCTTGCGGCACAGTTAATCTAAGCCACAGTGCGTTTAGAACTTCAAAATATTGCTAATTTTATCATTTAGAAAAATAATCATTTTTACCATACAGAAATATTTCTAAATCTTGTATAATAGCACTTTTTATCAGAATTTTATGCTCTTTCCACTATTCACCTAGTTCGTGTAAAACTTTACTCAGTGACATAGTACTTTTACCTCTGATTTTAAAAACTATTTTTCTCCGTGTATTGTTAAGAATATCCTTTTTCTGAATCATTATCCAAAAAAGTTAATTGAGAAACATATTGCAATTAGAGTTCAACAAATCAAAAACAAAGAGATTAATAATTTGCTTGTAGATAATCAGAAAGAGTCAAATTTCTAAAACTATTGAACTTATGTTAAAAAATTTTTTAATTCATACTATTTTCCGCATTCCATTTAAAATGGATTCGGTGATAAATTTTTGCAAAGATCCTTTAAATAATTTTGAAAAGGGTGGTGTTGTCTATAAGATCACTTGCAGGATCATTAAGATGAATTACGTGGTAGAAACTGGCAGACATCTTAATACTAGGATAGAGGAACACAAAAGTGATGTTCATTTAGGACGCTGTTATAAAAGTGTTCTAGCCAGACATACAAAGGCATTTGTTGATGTTGATCATGAGTTTGACTGGGATAATGTTCAACTTTTGCAAAGTAAAAGTAATGAGAGAAAGAGGGAATTCATGGAAATGCTTTGTATTAAAAAACAAAGAAAGTTATATATTAATTTAAAACCCGATTGAGATCGGTTGAACAAAAGTTATGCTAATATGATTAATTACATATAACACTATCCATAGAATACCATGCTTGAACTGTAAAGCTAAATTGTAAAGCATTGGACAATCTTTAACACACTTAGGTGTTAGAATTAGAGAACATGAAAGATCCATCTTAAATAACAAAGATAACACCGCTTTATCAAAACATGCTACTCTGTACTCTCACATCTTTAACATTAATATTTAAGACATTAAAATTTCCCAATTAAAATTCTCTCAAATTAAAAATTAAAAAATTGTGCTTTTTCCGGTCAAACTGTATCACATGACCTATCCCATGACTTATTATTTAACCTCAAGATACCGTTATATAATTTTAACCCATAAGTGTCACTTGCCTGTCTCTAATTACTTTCTTAAAATGTAACTAAACAAATTAAAATAATCCAGGATTTACTCCTGCGATTATAAACAATACTTTCTTATAATGATCTACAATTATTTCTAAAAAAAATACAAACATAATCTACAGAAATGTCATAAATTTAAAACAACTTTCAGAAACTTTTAGTGGCCATAGAGTTACTCCAATTTATATATACAAAAAAACTCTTTTCAAAACTATATTATTTTAATATTTATAATTAACACTGTTATTTATAAAATACTTTCAACTATCTTCAGTTTCCAAAACCAGGTAAATATATTGTCTCTTTGAAGGTTAGGTTTCTTCACTACATCATGGCATGGTCTTTATAAGACTATAGTGTATAATGATATTTGTAAAATATCGTGTTTTTCTAGCTCCAAGAAACTTTTGTTAAGAAATGCAATTACGATTTGATAAGGGTTCAGATCTGTACCGAAACGCGTCATTTCTATAAGACCTTGAAATAAATACGCTACCACTGGTATTAGCCATAAATGGAATAATTTCATTCATTTACCAGTCCAAATAAAAATAATTTTTTTGAAATTATTTTATTAAACATTAAAGAAATGCTGGCGCGTAAAGAACAGGTTTCTGAAAAAAATGTCTTCCTGAAAAAAATGTTATTGTCTATAAAACTTCTTAGAAAATTAAAAAAATATATATTTTCGAATGACAGTTGGAGACGACTGAAAAATGGAAGATCTAAAATCCGCGTACGCAGGACAAGTAGCCAAGATAGAAAACAAATCCTCGTTTTCCCCGAGATTGCATATTTGACAGTTTCTCGATGGCTTCATACATAAATTTAAACTCACCGATCCGAATACAACCTCTGTAATTTACGATTTATTAACATTTTTGTGTAAACAAATTCAATTTTCTGTAAATTGCTTTACTTTTTTATAAATTCTAAAAGTTAGATGTAGATAATCTTTTCTCCAAAAAATTAATCTATCATTTATTAGGATCGCACCATTTTTTTTTTAAATTTGCTAAGAAGCGATATAGACAAAAAAACTGTTACAAGCAATGAAAAATTTTTAATTCTATATATTTCTGGTTACTTAACATATTAGTAAAGAATATAATTAATTTTTATTTTTATTATGATTCATTAATTTCGATCTAATCAAGATTTTTATAAGTTGAAATGCCGTTATTTATAATAAACAACCAATATAATATTTTTTAGCATTTTAAACAGCATGCGAATAGCCAACAAATTAGCTACCGAGAGCGACGCATGCGCAGTCGACTAAGTAGCTCTCTTTTTGTTCTACACTTTGATTTCGAAATTCATGTTATAAAAAGATTTCTTTAATATATTTTTATGATTAATTGATTATTAATACAGAATCAATTTTTCAATTGCACATTCGATTGTTTCACATATTGTATGGTATTATCCAAATATTAATTAATTAGTATTTGCTAGTGTTCGGTGCTTTCGAACACGTGGCGTACTCGCCTTAGGCATTTGAAATAATTGATAAAAGATTATAAACGAGTAACATTCGAATTTTACTGCACTATCAGAAAACAATAATCAGCACTAGTTCTGCGAGAACAAGGAGATGGCGCGTCAGTAGGAAATCGGTCTGACGATTTCTGCACGGGTTGATTGAAAAAAAGCGCTCTTCGTCATGAAAGGCGGAAAGGTGAGTGACTTGAAATAAGTGAAACGATATGAGCACTAAAATATATTAATGCCTTCATTTTTCCCGATTGAGATTCCCAGGACCTTTTAATTAAAAAATACGTTCGCCCTTTTTGGGGCAAACGTGTTTTGGGCCATAAAAGCGTGTAATTATAATCATTGCAAATAAACATAAGGATTGAGTTATATAAGAATTTTAATGTCACGAAGTACCCGCTAATATGATAATGAGTGCAAAAAAGAAAAGGCTAAAATTTTCTAACATAAAAAATCATTCGAATAATATTTGTTGTCAGAATTATCTGATAGTTGGTCACTTCTTTCATCACTCTTGATTAACTACCGCGAACTATGACTTATTAATGCGAATACTCAATAAATCGAACATTATTCAACGACGGGTGAAGAGGGGCTATTTCGACGAATGTATATTTTCGGTACAAGTCCTAGGCGAGCGCGTAGTGCGAGCCGGAGATGAGTACTAAAAACGTACACAAGTCTAGAAAGTGCCTCTGCCCCTTGGCGGATACAAAATTCTTTTTAACAAATGGATAATTTCAGCCATTTCTCCAAATACAGTCACGAATTCAGTCAATATACGATTTTGTATAAAAAAGCATGAAATTTATGTGAACTTATTCGAAATTATCAAACATTTAATCAAAAAATTCCAGGAATTTTTTGTTAATTTGTGGTAATTTGAGAGGTGTTCTATAGTAATTTACCATATCATGAACAAAATTCATTTTAAATATTAATAACCCAAAATTCATTTTTTTCATTTCCATAAATTTCTGGTCATTCATGATAACTTTACAGGTAAAATATAGTAACTTATATTAAGTTACTGAAAATTAATTTTTTTAAATATCCGCAAATTCATAGAAATTTTTCAAAATTTACGACAATCTTACGGGTACTTTATGGTAACTTAAGATAAAAACTTAAGAAATTTAAATTATATTAAAATCCAATTTAAAATCCTATTTAATGTCCAATAAGCAAATTAATGTGCAGAATTCCTGAAAATGAAACCAAGAATCTAAGGATTAAATTTGTCGAATCACCATACAATTTTCCTATTGAAAATTGAAAAAAGATCAAAATTTTCCTAAAATAGAAAAGAAAAACTAATAAAAAGACAATATTACAGCAGATAGGAATAACAATGAAACCGCGATGCTCTCTCCCTGATACCTGCACTTGATTCTCAGGTATTAGTGACAGCGAATCGTGATTTCGTTGCTGTTCCTGCTTGCTCACATTTTTCTGGCCTTTATAAGTATGATTGCCGAAACGTTGATGATATTTTTTGCAAATGTTTTTTATTGTGATTTGATAATAATAAAAATAAAAAAGACAAAAGAAATGAGAATGAAGGGGATTTGGTTGGTTGCCTTTTTATTTTTATTTACTGTTTTTTATTTTGTCGAAAATTTTTTTTTCTTTACTTTTTTAAGAAAATGTCTATCTTTTTTAAATTTCAATGTAAACATTTTATAGTGGTCGTCCAAATTTGCTCGTTGGATTCTAGGTTTTATTTTCAAGAAATCTGCACATTAATACCATATTGTATCATACTGTATCATATTGTATCATATTGTGTCATATTGTATACTAATATATGATATTGTATCATATTTAACAATACACGGTGATCTTGTGTGGTACCTGGTATATAACATTTTATCATAGTGAATGATAAACTGTAATGTAGCATCACAATGTATGATAGCGAATTATATTTTAGCATTATCAAAACGCAGAGAGAGAGAGAGAGAAGTCTTTTAACAAAAAAATGTTGAGGGGTTTTCTTAAGAGACGTCAATCGATCACGTCATCATATATTTGGTAATAATATAATCGCATTACTTAGCAATAAAAGAGACTAGTGCATCCAATTGAAACCTCGCGAAGACGCCATCAGCCCTTATTTTGATGAATTGAATTCGTAATAACAAGATATGAGGGAACAAAATTCTCCAAGCGGACAAATCGTAATAATTTTTTTCAATTGTGGTCGGGTCGTTTTTTCTTTACCTTCGGTCTACTACTGCTCACCATGATTTGCAAAAAAAAATTTCTATAATTTGAAATGTGTCTCTTCCAAGCTTTAGAAAAAGGAAGTTATTATATTTCTAAATTATAAATTAAAGCGTTGTAAATTAATATAATTCGGAATTGTTACAGAGAGTTTTCAGAAATAAACATAATTTTGCTATGGAACAGGGAGTTCCCGTAAAAAATAATCATTTAAACTGTGGCATAGATATTTTCCATCAAGAATTATAATTTAGTGGTTTGGACAAGGAATTTTCGTAAGAAATTATAACTTGCCTTGGAACAAAGAATTTGTGGCAGTGAGCAGAAATTTTGCAAAATCATTTCTATTTTAATTAAGAAAAAGGAAATTAATTTTCTTAATCACCGTGTTACACATGCCTATCTTGATACCCATACCCCTACCTATAGCATATATAAGCCGACAACGCTCGCCGCTCGAGTAGATCTATCTTCTACCGTGTACGCTACTCTTGTATAAAGAAACGTAATAAATCATACGATCAGAGTGATTCTGATCGTCTTCCTTTTTAAAAACTTAACTGTGTCTTTTAAAGCGTAACATTTTTTGGCGATCCTGCCAAGATTGTCCTTCAACGATCAAGCAAATCAAAAGAAGACAATCTGATGAGCGAACCTCAAGATTATTCTACAGAATAATTGTTCTACGGAACAAAAAAGGAAGTTAAAATAGAATCCAGAGAATTCCACGGATCTCTGAAAACCGAGGACTACCAAGTAATTTTTGAAACTGAGTGCTGAACCAAGTAGGCCTCATACTAAAAAATTCATTTTAAATATTAATAACCCAAAATTCATTTTTTTCATTTCCATAAATTTCCGGTCATTCATGGTAACTTTACAGGTAAATATAGTAACTTATATTAAGTTACTGAAAATTAATTTTTTTTAATATCCGCAAATTCATAGAAATTTTTCAAAATTTACGACAATCTTACGGGTCCTTTATGGTAACTTAAGATAAAAACTTAAGAAATTTAAATTATATTAAAATCCAATTTAAAATACTATTTAATGTCCAATAATCAAATTAATGTGCAGAATTCCTGAAAATAAAACCAAGAATCTAAGGATTAAATTTGTCGAAACACCATACAATTTTCCTATTCCTATTTCCTCAAGATTATTCCACAGAATAATTGTTCTACGGAACAAAAAAGGAAGTTAAAATAGACTCCAGAGAATTCCACGGACCTCTGAAAACCGAGGACTACCAAGTGATTATTGAAACTGAGTGCTGAACTAAGTAGGTCTCATACTACGTAGAATAATTACTTTGGGAAACTCAAACAGATTTCATCTAATGCAGAGAAATCACCAAGGAGAGCAGTAGCAGCCAGTCAACAGACCGGAAGACTCCACGGATTCTACGCCAGCTACTGTACGATTGTAACCACTGTAAGTTATTATATCTAGAAAATAAGGTAAGTCACAAATCGTAAGCGAATGTTCATAAGTATCAGTCTCCCTTTTGGTCTGAGGAAGGTGACAAATTCTAAGCTAATCATAACTGTTTAGTATTTGGCAGAGCAAAGTTTGAACATTTGGGTAGAGAACGTACTTGCACAAGGTGCTTCTCTTCCTCAACAAAATAAAGAAACTTACTGCAGAATCAAGTCTATTGTTGTAGCACGATAGCTCGCATTCTGTATGTATTAAAAGCACAAGCAAATAAAAGCTTGGAAACGCTGCAAACTGGAAAGCCAGTACTTAGCATATAGAAATCCTGTAGTTATATTTAATACAGATTCGGAAAGTGACAATATGACAGGCGGAAGACCACAGTCACCTGACCAATTCACCCAGATCCTGAGACAATTACAATCCCTCACCACTGCCGTAAACCAAACAACTTATAACCAACGCGAACTTATGGTAGAAAACGAGCGAAGACAACAGGAAATCCATAGCTGGGCATTAAAAGTAGGACTAAAAGCAAAAATAGAGTCAGACGCTTTACTTACGGAAGACAATGAAGACGAAGAAAGATTACAGAGGAACCCAGAAATATTAAAAGAAAACACAAAAAAAAAATCAAGATCAACTGCCGCCAGAAGACCCAAGCCCAGCTAAAGAAATCCTGGGAACTATTGATGTACTAAATGGACAAAACGACATAGGAGTAGAGCATTTCATCACACAAGTCAAAAACGCGAAAACTCAATGTACACAACCGTTATTACTTCTCTCTTTAATAAAAGCTCAAAGAATAGTTACACACGCCAAAAACGCAATTAGATTCATCCCAATAGATTCTTATGAAGAATTATTTGACGCCTTGAAACAAAACCTCAAACAAACCTCGTCCATACTTGCTTTGAAGTGTAGACTCGAGTCCTGTAAACAAGGCGCAACGGAAACGGTTCAAAATTATTCTTCTAGATTCAGACAGATCATGAATGAAATCTTATACTCGGCTCAATCACAATACACGAATTCAAGTGAACGAAAAATAAAGATTAAAATGGAGGAACAAGGAGAAACAAGTACATACATAATTAACCTAAAAAGGGAAATAGGATTACAAGTCAGACCCCTGAAACCGAAAAATATCTTGGAAGCCCAGAATTACGCCGCGGAATCAGAAATGTGGATCCGTGAATCCCAACCAGTAAGACAAGCCCCGATTCCATGCCCGGTCCCAAGAACATTCATGAAACCAATACCGCCACCGCGACCATTCGCCAATACAACCGCATTTAAACCAGCACAACATATACAAACAGATATGAGTAAAATGTCATGCCACAAATGCGGAAAGATAGAACATTTTGCAACCCAATGCCAAATTAAACCACAGGGTTTTCACCCAGGACAGTACGTCAAGCGACCTCCACAAATCAACCAAGCATTGGAGGAACAATCTTTCGAACCAATGCCCCAGGAAGAGTATGTGGAACAAGAGGTAATGACAAACCAGGAATGGAACGAACACGAAAACCATCAAGAACGAGCCGAATTTCAGCTCTTTGCGGAGAATTATTCGCAATTAGAAGCAAACGACTTGAACGAGAATATAAACTACTGTTAGACACCGGTGAAGCAATTAACATAATAAAAGAAAACAAAGTACCAGATGTTCCTAAATTCAAATTTAGTAAAAAATTCCTAATAGGAAATGAAGAACACCGCGCAACGGAAGCCTGTTACATGAACTATTTTGGGAAAAAGCATCTCTTCCACGTAGTGCGATCGGACTTTCCAAGCATTGAGGAAGGAATTATAGGACAGCCTTTTTTGAAAAAATTTAATAAATATTTAATTACACCCGACTACCTAGTAGTAGTCAACAAAAAAAACCATTTAATAAGAGAAGGCAACTATTTGCAAAATAAAACAATGACTTCACGATCAGTTCCAAATTCCACAGAAACAAGCAATGCACTCAATGAGTCAAACAGAAACTATCAGGGCTTAACCGAAGTACTTAGAATTACGAACCTTAGTGACCTCGTACCACATGTGAAGGATGATATCATGAAACTGATTGCGGTTTACCAGGAAGTCTTTTCACTGCCCCACGAGCCCCTTCCATGCACCAATCTAACGGAGCATGGTCATTGACTGTCGACAAATTAACAAAGAAACCGATCAAGATGCCTACCCACTTCCTTTGATAGATGATATATTAGACCAACTCGGTAAAGCCAGATTGTTCTCAGCATTCGACATGAGTGATGGCTTTCATCAAATTCCTATGGAGGAAGGAAGTAAAAAGTATAAAGTATTCTCAACTACTCAAGGACACTTCGAATATAATAGAATGCCTTTCGGTTTAAAGAACGCTCCCGCTACATTCCAACGCTTAATGGATAACGCTTTCAGTGGACTGATCGGGAAGAGCTGCTTTGCATATATCGACGATGTCGTCATATTTGGTAACACACTCGAAGAGCACAACAGAAATTTACAACTAGTATTACAAAGAGTAAAAGAGTTAGGACTCCGACTAGAGCCCACAAAATGCGAGTACTTAAAGCCCGAATTGGAATACTTAGGTCACCTAATTGCAGCCGATGGAGTGAAGCCTAACCCAGCAAAGATTGAGGCAATTAAAAATTTCAAGAACTTGAAAACAGTAAAGGACGTACAAAGCTTCTTAGGCCTTGCAGGATACTATCGCAAATTTATTTTAAAAATTTCCAGTATTGCAAGACCTTTAACTCGTTTAACTCAGAAGGAAATGATTTTCGACTGGACGCCGGACTGTGAGAAAGCATTCTATGATTTGCGTCATGCTTTGACAACAGCTCCTGTGTTAAGATTCCCAAACTTTGAGGAACAGTTTACTCTAACCACTGATGCCTCCAATCATGGTTTGGGCGCTGTACTCTCTCAAAATGATCACCCCTGTCTTTTCATTTCCCGTAAGTTAAAGAAAGCTGAAGAAAACTATACTACTTCAGAAAAGGAACTGTTAGCGATAGTTTGGGCCATGAAAAGGCTACGCCAATACCTTCTCGGCAAAACCTTCAAAATACAAACGGACCACAAAGCATTAGTATGGTTAAACAACGTCAAGGATCCAAGTTCGAGACTCCTACGGTGGAGACTACGCATGGAGGAATATACAAATGAAATAGAATACGTCAAGGGTAAGAAGAATAAGGTTGCTGAATGTTTATCACGTCTTTTTCCATTAACTCTCGACGATTGCATAAAGGACGCAGGCATTACTGACACAAGAAGAAACACCTCGGATTGAAATATTTGATACCCTCGTCACGACTACCGAAGAACCAGAAAACGAAGTGCCCATGGAATTAGAAGAAATTGAAAACATACTCTCAACTATATACGAAAAATACACTAATTGGAAAAAGTACCCAAAAGACTCAGGCAAAATTAAAGTTAAACCAAACGCGATAGCAAACTTTGGAAAGAGATAAATAAAGACAAATTAGGCCCATATAACGAAAAAGAATGGCTATCACAATTAATAGAAGTATCAACAGAATTACGAGACAAAGGATATACGATCTTGCGGAAAGCCATAAACGACCCATTAACAACCCCCTTGGAGAAAGAAACTATACAAACAATGACAGAATACATCTCAAAGATGTATGAAAAAGAAAACTATCATCTATGTTTTAATAACATTAGAGAACTCACTAAAGAGGAACGAAAATCCATAAAGGAAGAAGCTCACAAAGGACATCTCGGAGAACATAAGATATTGGATCAAGCCCAAAAATTAGGTCAATGGGTTAAACTAGACAAAGATGGTATCGAATATGTGAAAAAATGTCCGATATGCCAGTTACAACAAACAACGCGTATCCGAAATCAGGCTGAAAGTATAATTCCCGAAGTCCCACTGAAACCAAATGACAAAATAGCATTAGACATTTATGGTCCTTTACCTACAA
>NC_046665.1:60165354-60167273 GCF_010883055.1 Belonocnema kinseyi
AAAGAGGGAGCTCTTCTTAATATTTTGACACCAAAATCATGTCGATACACCTTACCGACTGCGAGTAAAGCCACCCACGTTTTAACTTGACAGACTGTATTATTTACAGTTACTACCGGTTATTATGGTGGCTACATCGATCGCTAATGTTTTCACATCGCTTTCACATAATATATCCAAATTGAATTTTTTCGTAGGTATTACAATGTATTCGGTTTGTAAGGGTATAAAGGTTTCAGTATGTAGCAGGTATGGAGAGTGGTTACATCTAGTGTTTTCCCTATGCTTTAGTATACTGGCTTCGCAAGTATCGGTGTCGTACAACATAATGTTTGGTTAGGGATTAGGGACATGTGGATGTTGTGAATTTCTTCTGGAATCGGAATAATGTGTTGGAGGGATCCTTCAACTTTTTCTAGGACAGGTATTTGTATGATATAGGTAAATAGTCCTTTGATAATAGCTACTTTTATTTCGCTAATGTCGCGCAAATGTTGGTAATTCTCTTCGTCATTATCAAAGTGGTATCATGTATTATGAGAATATTCAAAACCTTGTGTAGTTTGTTTCAAGATTGCTGGCGTTAGGATCTGAGGATGAGGGATGCCGTGTTTACCATCTGCTATGGCGTCTATAGCTGTGTCCATGTCTTCGGTTGTTTCGTCGATCATTATTGCGGCTGTGAACCATTTGGAATTTATATAACTATCCCGTGCATTCCTGTTAAAACTGTTAGCCATATCCCTGGCCAAATCTTTTTCTTCTTTAGTCACTCTGGCATTAGTAGATGATGAGTCTAAGATCAATTTAAGGATCTTGGTGTGGTTTGTCATTACTTCGGCTAGTTATTTATTATCGCTATATATTTTGTCAAATTCATTGTTTATTTCAGTTAAATCCGAGTTAGATAATGTTCCGAATAGAGTTTTTGATATATCACCGACAAAGTTTATAAGTCCTCTTTTAGTTCTTTGTTTACCGAAAAGCTTTTTTAATATATTTTCCTTTTGTAATAGACGGTTGACACGATTTTCTAAGAGTTTAATTTCTTGTTGTGGCGTGCACTTGCTATTGCATGCTGTTTCAATTAAACTGATGGTTTTACTGATAGTAGCGATTCTGCTTGTGGTCGAAGTCATGTTTATTCCAATTATGAGTTTCCAAGTATCATGGTACATGTGTATCCTCGCAATTTCTTCTATGAATACGTTTCCTTGAATTGGTTTTGCAGTAAAATTAGTTGTGATCGTCGTGACTAGTGCCAGGAGTAGGATCAGGGTCCTCATCTAAAACAAAAGGCATTGTATTATCAAGATGGACTCAAACTAATTTGTTGCCGATTTCAATTTCAAGATTATTATTGTCTAATACTTTCACGATTTTATACGGGCCTTACTAGCTAGGATTTAATTTGTTTCGTTTGCTGTTGTTTAATAATTTAACCATTTGCCCCTGTTTGTATATTGGATGTTTTCGAACTATGTTACTGTCTATCCTCTTTTTTGTCTTTTCAGTCTCAATTTCAATTTTCTGTCTGGCACGTTTGATATTCTTGTCATGTTTCCTTTTCCATTTTGATATGACTTCTTTCACAGTTAAGTTTGGGGAATTTGGTATTGTCGATGGGAGGTTTGGTTCTCTACCAAAAGTTAACTCGTATGGAGAGAATCCAGTAGTTTTATTCACCATGGTGTTTATAACGAAGTTTATATACTTCATATTTGCGTCCCATTCGTTGTTGTTTTCGTTACAAGAAGTTTTAATTAAGTTCGTTAGAGTGGAGTGCATCCGTTCAATGTTTCCGTTGGATTGTGGATGAAATGCAGTTGTTTTGATGTGCTTTATTTTCAATGAGTTTTCAAACTCTTGCATTAGTTCTGAAATGAAGTTTGTTCCTTAGTCTGTGAGAATAGTCCTGG
>NC_046665.1:60167373-60168812 GCF_010883055.1 Belonocnema kinseyi
ACTTATTATTTCCATTGACGATGGTATGCTTGTCATTTCTTTCGTGAAAGGTTTCGAGAGCGGATAGTAATTTTATTGGTAAGCTTAGGAAAAGAAATTCCTATCTGTTCCCTTCTGTATTTCTTATTCTTATATTCTTATTCATATTCTGTATTTCTTATTCCCTTTTTGTGTTTAGTTTCTTGTGTTGATTTGTTTTATTTTGTTGTTTCTGAATTTTTCTTTCGTTTTATTAATGCATCCCTCTGCCTTTCAAGGCCATAAGAGATTGTTTCTCTTATGGTTTAAAAAATAGCGTTCAGAGTTCGAGTTAATTGCTATGTGTGCGATAGAGTCTATCAACTAGGACAAATGGCTCGAATTGATGGAAATAATAATCCTGATAGGCAAAACATTGCAATTTTTAGACGCCTTCAACTTCGAAGACTACCACTTGAAGTCACCGATGAGAGTAGGTTATGTCTCAATTGCAATCAATCGATTCGCAATGAGATAGAGGAGCTCCAACGTGACGCAGGCTGTTTAAGACTGAATGTTCTTACACAAACAGGCAGGCAAACGTGCATTTTCTGTAATGCTGATGTTGATACTCCAAGGCTTTTAATTGAATGTAGAGTTAACGCTTTTATTGTCATGGACATATTAATTCCAGAAGGAACAAGAGGATGCTTAAATCATTTTGATGAACATGGTTTCATCTTAGGCCCCTTGCTTCCTAGACTACAAGCGATTAATAGACCGTATAGGATTCCGGGACAGCAGTTACTTCTGTTTTTACAGCAACTTCGTAACGAAGCAAATGTTCATGGGGCCACGACGTTTAATAATGAGGATAGTTTCACTGATGAAGAGTTTGAAGCTATTGCTCCTGTAACAAAGGAACAATTTAGAGAATTGTATGCATTTTGTGATCCTATTCTGCAGTTACACAGACATGGTGCCAGATACGTGAGGAAAAAAGATCTGCTGACTTTCCTTTGCAAAATGCGTCAAGGTCTTTCTGAGGAATTTCTGAAAGTGATTTTTCATTATTCGAGCCGGCAAGCTACAAGCATGGCCATTTCTACTGTGAGAGAGTCTTTAATGCTGCAATTTGTGCCTGGTAACATTGGATTTAATGCGATAAGCAGAGAGGAATTCATTGAAAGACACGTGACATAATTCGCTAATGAACTTTATAATCCACAACCAGAAATTCCCAGAGCTATTGCTATCATCGATGGAACTTATGCTTACATGCAGAAGAGCAGTAACTTTCGCGTAAGTCAACAGTCATTCTGCAAACATAAAGGACGTCACTTGGTAAAACCTGCTCTCAGTCTTGCTCCAGACGGATCCATACAGGGTTTGTCCGGAAAGTAATAGGACTGAGTCGATTTAAAAAAATTTATTGAGCCATTCGTTACAATTCTTTAAAAACTTTCAAAATAGGCTCCTTC